>NW_025781704.1:7500-38988 GCF_021130785.1 Homalodisca vitripennis | reverse complement strand
CATAACCCTTTACAAGAATATGGACAATCCAAACATTTAACTTTACTAAATTGTAAAATTATATATCCTTTATATTTGTACTGTACATCTTCATGAAAAATTGGAGCACGAAAACATCTGACAAATAAAATATACGAGGTAACACAGCCTTTCAATTATGCAAACTTCATTCATAGATTGTTATTTATGGTTTAGCAAAGTTTCTCAATAGTTTTTTCGTGAATAAAATGTAACTTTTTTATGTACACGCGTTGAATGTGCAAGAAGTTACTATAAAGGTTGTAAATTGGTTTGAAACCCAAGTTCTAGAATAATATTTAAAGATTGCAAAAATTTGACTTTTGGGTCTTAATTTCTGTTTGTAAACCAATGATGAGTGTTATTTATGTCTATTATTCAGTACGATTGTACGCCCTATACCTTCAGGGAGGGTGTAAATATTTCTTTCATTTTAATTCTTTCAATTGTATATCTGTCTATCTGAATGCAGGACATCAAGAAAATAATATGTGCCATATAAATTTTTTAATTATCACGACACCTGGGCTAAGTTTACCTAACAAACTCGTGGTGTGTTCATACATATACCACGCATATTTTATAAATAATGTTTAAACAGAAATAAAAAAAAGTTTATAAAATTACCTAGTGTACCCGTTTTTAGTACGAATTACTGTATAATTTAAATATTTGTCAGAAAATATTTATTGAAAAATTAATAATGAAATATTTGAAATATTTCTTTCGCTTGTTCTTCCTATATGTTGTGTATTCCATGATCATCAAATATCATCCCGTCTCTTAATTTTTATTATTGGGCCAATAAAGTCTGGTGTTATGTAAATTACAATTTCAGAATGAAGTAAAATACTGTATTTTCAGCGTTGTCATAACTCACTGCAATGCTAGTAGATGAATAAATAGTAAAAAAAGTCTGATTAGATTTTTGGGTGCATCATTTATATTCCACCCAGAAACATTTTTAAATTTAGTAGGATTAATAAGTTCTTTCCCGATATGTCGTACGGAAAGGGAGACAGAGTGTAAGTTTATTTTCCAGATCTTCTTGTAAATCTGCAGGAAATCTCAAACAAATTAAACTGTTTTTTTAATATTAGGAACATATTTTCCAGTAATCGGCCGTCCGAGCACAAAAAAATTTATTACGTTTTTTAATAATAAATTATTTCGTGTAAATGTTACTCTGTAGCTACATATTATTACTTATATATTCCTTATTATATTACAATAATTATTAATATATATCTAATACCTGAGGGCAGGATTTCATGGAAATGAGCCAGGTGAGTTCCGAAAATTGGAGCTTGTTATCTCAGCCGAGTCGACTTTTATTACCAAGAGCGGGAACCCTCAAATAGCCAGCTTAACCTTACACTATGCCATTGTTTTGAACTACGATGCACCTATATAATGAAACCTTGTTTTTTTTAAAATTTCTTTATGCACAATGCTCAAGAAGTTGACAATTTAATAATATATATATATATATATATATATATATATATATATATATAGTGTATTGTTCCCTCAAAATTTATTTTTTATTTAAGGTAATGATATATTTTATCACTATTATCTCCACATCAATTATATCATGACAAAGACAGTGCAGTGTAACAATACCATTTTGTGGTTATATTAGAATTTTATTATTGCTGAACATTATTTTGAAAATAGTATATACGTTTTTGATGAGTACACGAACAACAAGCCCTAATTACTTTGGGTGTGATGTCAAAAGCAATAATATTTGTATTGTGTACAATCCTAAACCTTAAAAAAGAATATTTCAAAGCATATGAAAATTTATGGAAAATAAACACATACACACACACACACACACACACACACACACACACACACACACACACACACACACACACACACACACACACACACACATATATATATATATATATATCTATATATATATATATATATATATATATATATATATAATAAACAAAAAGGGACGTTCTTCGCTTGGATTTGAACTCGGATCTTTCATGTACTGTCGTATTGGATTAGTACACTACCACGACACCTCCTCAGAGCCCTTTCGTTTTAAGATTAAATTATGTTGTATTTTATATATTCAAATGCAAGACCAGTACACATGTATCACAGTTTATTTGATCAAAGATACATACATTCTTTCAAAAAGTTGTTCTTTTCGTTATATCCTTGGATGCAGGATATATGAATAAGTATTCGAATAGAGACTGGGTGAATGGCGGCTAAGATCACGGTGTAAAGAGTCATGGGTTAAATAAATGCCTATTGAGACTTAGTAGCCAAGGTCTGGTGGCTATCAAAGGCTCACTAATAGACGTAGTTACCTACAAAGCATATTCTGCCCAAAGCACCAACGACTCCACTATAGTTGCTTGAGTGGCTTTCCACTATATTTCTTCTCCACTGCGTACGCAGGACACAGAAACAAATTATACAAGTGCAATAGACAATATTATAAGTTCAAGTAACCAATTAATTTCTACAAATAAAAATTATACATGTTTAGATTCTCTACTGAATGTGTAGCGTATTTAAGTCAGAAATGTACTTTCACACATTCTATTAGATAAATCAAGTATAACCTACATTCCAACTTAGATATTGATTAGAATTCGATTCGTGGCAGATAACTTTTCAGTATTATTTTAATGGCTATTTTAAGCTAGGTATTATTAAAGATACACATACATGTTTGGCATTGATTTGTGGGAAATGTAGTTTGCTTTAGAACGTTTTTCACTTACAAATCTATGTGCAGTTAAACTAAATCCTAAAACGACTAGAAAAGTTATACGGTTTGAAATCCCAAAGGTATTTGGAGTGGAATTCCAAAGGTGCAAAATTAAGTGTAATCAATCTACTGGTTTCAATATTTTACTAAAAGATCAGAACTAGCCAAAAACTTGTGAATGTATTATGTTTTAGTGATACATACTGATTGACTTACACGATTAATAATGGATACACAATTCTAATACTGTAAGCCTAAAAGCGGCAAATATAGATTAAAGCGATGAGTGTGATAGAGGAATGAACCTAATACAAAAATTTCAAACCAACGTATCGAAAAAATATGTCCTGTTAAAGAGTTCATTAACAACCGACTAGTGAGATAAATATTGTTGAGAACTACTCCAGTATCACAACCAATTGATAGATCGATCAAAACATTAAATGAACCGACCAGTATCCAACGACGGAAAAGAGAGCGTAATGAGCTTTTCCCTTGGTAATGGACTGAGTGAAGTGGTTTCTTCTACCATGGAGAAGTTTAAATCTACTACTTTTATACTTTATGCAAAACAGAAAAATAAACTTTCCTGCGAAGTATATACACTTAAATAATAACCCTTTTATTTATTTTTTTAATTTACAATATTTTGAATAATATGACAACTATACCACTGTAAACAGTTTCAATAAGTATTCATATAAAATATAGTAATTATTACAACTATTCAAATTAATAACTTTTTGTAAAACACGCTTATAAACTTTTAACTAAATTCAAAACGGAAACATTTTGGGTATACCAGTATATCCATTAATATTGTTACGCAGTGTGTACTTAAAGGTTTATGCAACTAAAACTGAATATTTAAAAACTTAATTTTTGTGAATTACGTATAATACACGTATATTGGTATATTAGACGTTTGATATTCAACACCTTTGATACGGGATCACATTTTAGTAAGAAAAATCTAAATTAGATATCATTGAAAAGACGTGTAACCCAGCGGAAATGAAGAAAACTTTTTCCCCCGAATTCAATACTGCATTGATTAATCTGACCAACCGTTAACAGGATTATATCTTAATGGGATATTTCAACATCGACATGTTGGACACCCATCACCCATCCACAAAACGATTAGTCAACTTGTTGGGGTTGTTTGGTCTGGAATTGTCAGTCAAAAAACCAACTCGCGTGATGGCAACATCACAGACAGCCATAGATAACATAATTACTACCCTTCCATGTGTTTAGTCTATGTGTTCCCATTTACGGCCACCATGGCCAATAGGCTGCTATTAGTGGAGGAAGAATCAAAAGCGAGCCCAAATCAGTAGAGCAATGAGGAACATAAGGTCAAGTAATAGTGATCTCCTCAACGCTTCTCTTACAATAGGAATTTACTGAAACAAATTACAGCCAATAGAGCAGCAGATTAAATCTTTTTTAGAATGTTTGAACTATTATCTTAGTGTATGTTGTCCTACAGAAAACAATCAAAGCCTCCCTCAAAGAGAAAGTAAAACAGGATCACAAAAAGGATTTGGTTTCCAGTAAAATACTTAAGTGTTTCTAAAACATGCAAAGAACATCTGTAAACGAAGAATTAATTTTTTTTTATTACAAAAAAATTTATAGAACCGTGATTCAAGCCCCAAAGCGTTATTATGACTGTAAATAAATTATGTCGCCAAAAATATTTCGATAACTGTTTGGAACATTATAAATAATAAAAATAATATACAAACTCAAATCACATTCAAAAATGGGGATAGTAGAATGTTGAAGGATGTGACTGTAGACTGAGGTTGAGAAAACCATCCACCTGTTCAAAGCAAAAAAAAAAAATAAAATAAAACAATATTAATTTGATGTCGTTTGAAACGAGTTTAAAGTCCCAAGGGTTTTATAGAGCTGACAATTTTTATTGCATACAGCTGGGTGACCGCTCCATCAGTAGACTGAGAAACGTTGCTGAAAGTGGGAACACTGGCACGAATGAGTGGGGTATGAAAAGGAAATGTTTCCTGTAAACAAGTATTGTCTTTCTTGTTTTTGAGCAGTCAATAAACTAACCCAATATCATTGTCTTGTCAACAGTGTCTGAATGTGTGTATTAATCAATATAATTTAGTATGTTAAACATTATTTTCAATACCTATTGTGAACTGAGTATGATGGTACCAACAGTTAACCATGCTCAATGCACCTAAATTAAGGCGAACAACGGTACTTCGTGTTCAAACCCCTCACTAGCTGGGTGTTATAAAAGATTTTCGAGTTTATGCTTTTCATTTCATCCACACTTACTATTAAAAGACTTACAGGAAATTGTCAACTAACCTCATCTCCGTCAAACATCCCATCTCGCACAATATTTATTTTTGATAACAAACGGGTAGATCCTAAACAATTGTATTGATTGCGTAGTATGCCTTCAAGGTTCGTGTTTTATATTGTGTTAAAAATAAAACAAAGAGGCTTATTAATATAATAGCCAATTGTGTAAAAGATGATGAATAGATTATTTTAATGTCGGATAATTTAATATGTGCTATAATTTTTATATATAGCGGTTAACTTTAAACTTTGTATAAACACCATAAATGTTCTTACAAACTTTGGACTAAATTGTGTCTCTTCCTAGGATTTAAGTTGTTTGTCAGTGAAATTTTCTTACGTGGGACCGTATCTTGAGAAAACATAAAAATTTAGTACTAGAAAAATATGCATTTAATTTCGTTGTAATGCTAAGATAGCATAGTTTAATGACCGTAATGATCCCTACATTGCATATCCTTATTTCTGTTCTCAACTATGCCTGTTCCAAGACACGTAGCGTGGTACACACCTTTTTACAGAAATCACCTTGTATAGAATATAAAATGTGTGGGTTATTAATATTTAGATGTTATAAAACAATAAGTAGAATGAAAGTAGATATTTTATTTTTATATACGAAACATTTTTCTCTATTAAAAAGTCGTGAGATGTATCAAACATTAAAAAAAGAATATAATAGTTTCAGCAAGTATTTTGATTTTTTAATAACATAAATTAAAATATAAAAATATCTTTGATCAACCGGGGAATTCAGTTCGGGTGGTGTTACTCACTTGTAACTCTACAATATTATATAACTGTCAAAGTTACGACAGATCATTATCAAGGGACTGTTAGCAAGTTGGGGCACTGTTCAACATTCAACACTTCCAATGACGTCAGTAACAGCCAGGAAGTGGAACCTGATTTGATCAATTCGTATCTTAACAATAGACTAGTCAATTGCCTTTTAAGATACGTAGCCATGCTTGCAATATGGGTAATATCCTGCGTTATTATATAGCGTGCTTAGAAGATGGATCTAATGTTATTGTGACATTTTATTACATTATTTTAAATAGAATTACAAATAAATCACATGTTACACAATAATTATTAAAGACAACTGGTGATGTAACCCCTTACTTTTGGACATACTTTTTTTATAAACAAATACCTCTATTGATTTTAAAAATCATTGTATGACTTAGAAGGCGGAGTGTAGACCACATGAATTTAAAATTTTATATTTTAAGTGATAACATGAACTTACTTTTATGAATATAGTGCTAATACTATATCTTTAATGGTTAAAAAATATAAAACTTTTCCCATGTAATCTGACTTGGTTGATGATGGTCATCAGCCTACTATCATAGCATTCAATATTGATACTTTTGTTGGCAGTTTATGTTGGCACAAAACCTTATTATTAAATATGGTCTTAATATTATTAGTTCACTTAAAATGACATTATTCGATTTTAGCTATGATTTCTATGACTGAGCAGTGGTTTATAAACATTTCAAAACGCGAATTTTTACAATTTCAGTAGGTTAAACTTTATAAAAAATTTACCTAACAGGATTTTCTTTTATTCAGAATAAACCTTCTAATGACTGAGTTTATATATGTGTATATATTATAATAAAATCTTGAATCACGATGTATGTTGCCAATAAACTCCAAAACGACTGAACCAATTTCAATCAAATTTCACATGTATCCGTAATTTAGTCTAATTAGAAGATAGGATAGTTATTATCTGAATTATTCGCTTATGTCGTGAATATAAACGAATTAAAATGTATTAATTAAATGTTTATTAAGCAAGTGTTTATTTACTATTTAGTTTTTGAAGTGCTCATAGATGGCGGTTTAATTCATTTATCGATCAAATTCTTCAATATTGTTTGACATCTAAGTTGCAAATACACCCAAATAGATAGCGCTGTGTTCTGTTTTTTAGAATATAAATTCTACAACTTTCACCTAGACGCACTCAATTAGTTTTAAATAAACTTACACACTCACAGGGAGCAATAAGTACTAACTATTTAACAACGTCTCTGCAACGTATATTTACGTTATTTTATCGAGTAGATTATAACTAAGGTTAATAAGTACTAATTTGTCGGTTCAGTAATAAGCTGTACACTGTTCTTGTTCAGTTTCTGTTAACTCTTAACCCTACTCGGAATTTCACCTCTAAATATGTGTTTCAAAGCCGGATCTCTCATAAAGTTGCCACAGAACATTCTTAACACTGGAGGGGCACAAGACGTCTCGTTAAATATTTTACAGAAATGCCATAAAATTTACCATATTCACTTGCTGTGAGAAATATTAAACAACTACCGTACCCACTATTCTTATGATTCTTAGTTTAAAATAACAATATTTCTGGAGTGGATTTAAGTAGCCCTTGTTTATCCAAATGATAGCTTTGTATAACCTATGCTACAGTAAGTTCTCGTAAAAGTTGATTTTACGAGGCGAGGGTCACACAAAGAATGTTGTTTTATATATTTATACTGTAGGAAATTACGGGCACTAGGCTAGGTTGTATATAAATAACACTAAATTATATAGTGGTAAACAGATTCCATGAGATTAGGCAGACCATTAGCGAGTATTAGTACATCGGTTTAAGGGTAAAATTATGTCCGTGAGAAAAACGCTCGATATATTTATCATGCGGGTGAACACATTTAAAAATAAACTGTGTACAGTTAAGTTACGTTTTAACTTGTAATAGTGACACAAAAATGCAGCCTATTCGCATGGTTCAATGTTTAAAAACTTGACGTGTAACTTTTATCGAAGCCTTTTACACGAGAAATTGTTTTGAAAATAAGTATATACTGTTAACTCTTTATCTATACTTTATGAGTCGTCAGAAAGAGATGTATATGTTTTCATAATATGTTATAAAATGTTATAATACTAAATTTTTCCAGTTCGAAGACATTGTAGATATTACTACTAATTAATATAAATACCTTTTGCACACCATTTTAACAATACTGCATTAGCAATTTATATTTGAATAGTTTCTTTCTTCCTTATTATAAAAAATCGAGGACGTAGAGCAAAAATAAATGTGTCCAGGGAGTATCACAAGTGTTTTTAAAAATATCTTAATCCTCGATATATAGTTTATTATAATAATTCGCAAAATTTAATATTTCTATAAATACGTAAACTTTTTAGTTAAAAAAATTAATTTTTAGTAATAAAATTTACAGATATTATTGTTAAATTTATAATTAGTCAAAATGTTTATTAATTGAGAATAACCATGTATTAAGTTGGGTAAAATTATTATAAAAGGCATGCGATCATAATATGTGTGCTAATTAAAAATTAAAATTTGTTAGCGAACTTTTTGCGAGTCTTTTAAAATGTTACATAAATGTGAAAAAACTAGTAGAAGCTGTAAATGTGCTGATATTTCGTGTAGACCCATTACAACAATTTTAAATTTATACATTTCCGAAACATTAGTTTAGTTTCCATAAATATTTGTGGTGTCTTATTTTCAAGGTATAAGAGACGTTGAAACGTGTCTTATACCGTGACAGCTCTGCTTTCATACATTCTTTGGTTGCTGTAATATAAAATATAGCTTATTCAGAAATATAATTTCTAAATAATTGTATTTGTTATTTACATATTCAGGAAGTAATAATTTACTTCCTTTTGGATGCGTATTGAATACATCATTCAAAATGAGACACCTCTCACAAGGCTATGATAAAAAAAGAAGGCTGTATTTGTGCAGGAGATATTCCATTAATATTATGTGGGAAACTCAAGACAGTGTTGCTATTTAGCTCTTAATCTATAACTATATTAATTAAATAAAATATGTAGTGATAGCTTTCAGTAAAATATATTGTATTTTTTTGAAAATAATACAAATGATGAAAAATAAAATTATGAAATATTAAATCTTGAGAAATGCTGCATTGATAAAAGACTATGTAAAGACGTTATTTAACAAGATTATAAAGTTATATAAACCTGTAACTTTCATCACACGTACATATTGTTTATAAACGCCTCACTTTACGAGCACTGAAAAATATGTCCCGCAAATCTGGAGCTGCCATCACATGTGAAATAAACATTTATGAGCAACCAGCCCGTGAAAGTTTGCATTTCACTCGACCACAGCTTTGGTGTCATATTGATTTCCACTCCAACTCTACCATTGTGTAACAGTTTTGAAGTAAAGAATTGTGACTGAATATTTACCTGCACATATCGAAGTTTCGTTCTCTCCTCCTAAACTACGGTGACATACTTGTTTTATGTCTTACGAAATACAAATGCGAATATGACCACGACGATATACAAATGGCTTATAATAAAATAAAAGCTTATTATTTAATGTAGGTTATTAATAACAAAAATGTAGGTTACTTGCCAAATGGAAAGTATTGAACAAATTATGAAAAAATGAGTGCTTACAGGAATTCTGACCTCTATATTTATTAATGTAGTAAACACAGTATGGGTTAAACTCCTTATTATACTCTATTGATGCTTACAAGAATAAAGTCGTTGTGTGTTCACGTACACGTTTACCTGGGATTGGGTCTAAGTTACAGTTTGTACAAATCTTTTCAAGTTTGGTATTTAATTTTAATACACAAAAATATTCATACTGTTTTTTTATTTTATAAAAAAACTCTTGATAACATTTATTAGGTAGCCTCTTCCTAGTACTCTATTTAGACATCGGTCTAACAAAACATAAGCTAATAAATGTTACGTTATTCATGGTTTATAATATTTTTTAATTTATTATTTATTTAATTCTTTTAATAGCTTGTTATAAAATTTTCTGTCTGTGAAAGTTCTAAAAAATATCATGTGAGTAAATCTTTCATCTACCTACTGTAACTTTACATGTAACTTAATATTCCGGGTTTTTTATAAAACAATATTAGTTACTAAATTTGATAGAGTTTTTTTAAAGAGACATTTAGTTTGTGCATTGTTCTATTTATAATACATTTAATATAAGGAATTATTTTATGAAGATTACTATATAAGTTTTATTACATACCTCCTAACCACCCCATTTTGTGGGAGGTTTCAACATCTTTCATACATAAAAACTCCTTATTTAGTCAAATAAACACGCTCCAAAGTAAATAACTTCATCCCGATTCGTTTAAAGTTTAAAATTGGAAGGTAGGAGTCATTTAAGACACCTGGTATATGTAAACCAACTCGTTGTAAACTTATTAAGTTATATGAATGACTATAACAATAAATGATTAGTACAAAATTGTAAGTATATAATACAGAGTTATTATCAATGAGATTCGTAAGTGAATTATGTTCCACATCTGTTGAGTGCTGATAGCACTTTCAATTCAGCCGACGGTTTTGAAAGAAAAGATGAGAGAGAGCCCTTTAGGTCGTGTTCGGTCTATTGCTCACGTCTGGCAGTGAACGTTGATTACACGTTACGGCAACTGACTCTCCCACGACCATCTGCGATTGTTTATTTGTAGGTTTATCTCTGAAATAGCAGAGTTTATTTAGTTGATTGGAAATTCAGGTTTATTCTTCATATTAGTTATCAATTTGGCGTTTGAACTCAATGTAAGATTATGTATACTTTGTCACTAACTATAGCATTCCCGTTGCTGTCAGGAAGTTAGTTATCGATTCTCTGTGGCTATGTCCTTGAAGCTCTGCCCACACTAACTCCCACATTTCTCGGTCTTGTCATATTTCCTATTGTTTAATTAAACTGTCTTACACATCATACTCCAATATAAACTACCTTGAAACTACATAGGCTATAAATTACAAACAATAAATAAGTGTGCTCGTATTACATAAGAATTGACGAATTTCGATGGTTTCTTTTAAAACTAGTTTTCCACATTACCATATTAAAGTTCCGAACTCGTAGTGTATCTTTCTAATTTAAGTAATAGGAGCATCCAGTTTTAAATCCCTTTCAGAATGCATAAAGTTGTGTTATTATTATTCAAGTAGGATTTATTGTTTTTATTAACATTTACATTTAGATTTTAGAGTTTAGTTTTTGTCAATTCCTGCAAGAATTATAAACACATTACATTATGATACACATAGGTTTTAATAAAACATTCATAATAAGAAGTTTTCAATCTTTTAATCACTATATTTAGTGTAAGTTTGTTAGCATAAATTCATGCCAAAACCATTCGACCCTATTTTATGAATTATTTATTATTTTCTATTTTAGCAAAGCGTTAATATTCATTATTATTCCAGGATGTTAGCACTAAAGAATGAAATAATGTCTTTATTAGAGGCAAAGTTAGGACTATAAAGTTCTCTCTACCACTTAAACTCAGAATATTAAACAATTAATTTAAATTTTGATCAAGTTGATATTGAGAGTTTAAGGTAGGTTTGTTTTGAGAAAATAAAATTCACTCTGTGCGCGAAATAAAAGTAAAACGTTATTAATGTTAACCGTTTACGGATACGGTAATATGTGATGTCAAAAGTTTAATATCATTCTGAGAGGTGGAGAAATGGAAGGAAGTTTTTTATAAAGCACATTTTAGTAATTATTATTCAATATAGTTACTATTAATTATATAAATCATTTTTATGATTGTTTGGCTCAGTGTTACTAAATTCAATCTCCCGTCGGACTATACAATTCTATTTCTTTTTGACTATTCGCAACTTATCACGAAAAAAAAACAGCAGCCTTCTCAGAAAGTTTGCATTAAGCTTCTTATCTATTTAGGCAACACTGGATTTTAGGATAGTATGGAAGTACATGGGATTTTTCTGAGACTTTTGTTTCATTGAAAATGGACGATTTTGGCGAGAAAAAACAGCAAGAAATTATATATAATCCAGTTCAAAGCAGTTATGCGAGATTTTACGTATGGAATTTTATTATACGTAGCTCTTTTACACAATTACAAAATGGAGTGGAATGTCAATGTTAGATGTCAGTGAGAACATTTAGTTTCAGCGCGCTCTTGCGTTGTATTTCCTTTCATAATTCACCGGGAACTTTTATTATTCAAACACTGCTATGAAACCTACTAAATAAATAAAAATACTAATGTGAAAACTATGTAGCAAGATCTCTCAAGAAATATCATATCTGCATACACTTGTATTTTTTATGAGATGTACATTAAGTATATGTATACCGTCCTAGAAAGTTAAAAATACTCGTTGCTCATGGGTTGTTTTGAGCCGGTTCTATACCTATATCTCCCCGGCTCATGTGTGTTTTATATAGTGTGTGTTGTGGTTTATTGGCTGCAGAGGCGACTGACCATTTGAAGGCGTTTGGCCTTTCCGGCAGAGTGGCAAAGACTCCGAGCCGTGCTGTACTAGTTAGGAGCAGCTCCAGTTTAATTTATTTTGTTAAATTTTAAGTGTTTGTTAGTTTTGCTGAGCATTTCTCCTTCTAACATGTGCAGCTAAGTTGACGGCCCCTCACTGATGAGTAAGTTTTGCTTTCTTTTAAATTTTAGTGATTATTTTCATTTTTCAAACTGTGAAGGTTAAGAGCACATGGTTTTCCAAATTGTAGTTTTGCTTTTTATTAACTTTTAGTACTTCTGGCTGTTAACTAAATTTTAAATTGGCTTTCAAATTATTTCTCTTACACTTTTGTTAGTTTTCACCCTTTCTCTTCAGCTTATATTAATTTTCTGTCTCTCAGTGAGGACCAGTCCTAGGCTTATGTTACAGTTCCTTTTATTCTGCAGCCAATATTGTTTGTAATGTGTCACTTGTTATGTAGTTTTTGTAAACAAACCCAGAGAGACTGCTGAAGGTTCATTTTACTAAATTTTTAAGCCTTCTGAGAGATGTAACGTTCTTCGGGTCTTTAGCCCACAACTCCCCCTTTTAGCCTACTTGGTTAATTTAAGGCCTTCTGCCATCAAATTTTAAATTTTAGATTCCTGTTAATAGGCTGCTACTTTTGGCCATCAGTTTTTTCCTAATCATTATATTTTTTTTTCACCAAGAGTAATACGCTTAATTTTTGTTCTGTGACAGAGGGGATTTTCATTCTAACTTTCCTTGGGGTTGTTGTTTTGAGTGGGGAATTTTATTTTAAGTGCAGAATGCCCTTCCCCTGCTTTTCACCAATTTTGAGCCTATTCTGTCAATAAATGCCTGTTTTAAAAATGTTTGAACCAAATTGTTACGTATGGTAGGCTACTGCGTATACCTCAAATAAATTCCTTTATTACTTATTGTTTTAGTCTTTCAAATGGAATATCTTGTTTATTTATTGTTTTCTAATGTTACCAGCTTCTATATTAAGGTTTATTTTAATTTTTATCAGTAATTGATTGGTCTGTGATATTTGAAATTTTGGTAATTTAACTTAATTAAAATTCTTGATATATAACTTTTGGCAACTGTACTTTTATTAAATTCTATATTGTTTGGCAACTATTTATTAATTATTATTAACTTTAAAAGGGTACTAGGTTGAAACCTGGTTTCAGGGTCCAAGGGATGAATTGTTTTATCCTGTCATCTCTCCATCATGCGTGGTCGCAGAGAAACTTCGCCTTTGCGCTAGCTGCTGAAGGACGGCCACCATGATGGACATACCTACTATTCAACACCTGTGATACCCTGTGATATTGTTATTGTTGCCATTTATATAGTTTATATTTTGTTATTTAGTTTTAAGTTAGTTTTAGATATTATTTAGTTATTTCTTGGATTTCATTAGGAGCCCGCCCTTAGCCGAAGGATACCGGGTGGAATTGGCATTTCTTGTTTCAAATTATGGCATTTCTAATTTTTGTATGCAGGTGCACCTGACGGAGATTGTTTGAGATATACTACTGCAGGCACTTTTATTTTTTTTAATTTATAGTATATATATTTATACATAATTATATTGACAGGATAGGCCTGTGTTTTCGAAGTAAATGAACCTGAGTATGCTGACCACGGTGTTCTTTTTTTACCTAGTTTTTTTGATCCGGCATCCCGTTCGCCGCCATGGGCGCGCGCTTCCCTGATGTTTGCTGTGGGTGTGCGGGCGGCGATGTCAGGTTTCAATGGTAGCAGAGCGTGGTTAGCTGCTCTCTCAGCTGTCTCTCAGTTCTGGTTTTGTTTGTTGGTGTAGGTTAGTGTTAGGTAGGGGGAGGTTAGAGTACACAATTTTTTTTTTCATTAGGAGCTCGCCCTAGCACAGGATACCGGGTGGAATTGGTTTAGTGTCTTGCTTCCTGCAGACTTACCCTTTGCAGGGAGCAAGGGACTCTAAATTGCTTAACCGCTAAATTTATCTAACTGTACTCTACTTCTCCCCTATCAATGTGTTGTTTTGTTATATTTATTGCTTCTGTGTTTGTAGGTTGTGGTTAGTGTATATTTGCAGGGTATCCTTCTATTAGGTGGCAGGTATTGAGTTCTTCACTTGGACCTCGTCAGTGTAAGCCTTTTGTGAGTTGAGTCCACTTAGGTTACTAAGTATTTTTTTGCGTACGCTTTGTTGTTTATTGTTTATTTATTTGTCTTAATTGTTTGGTATGGCTTTTTCTCTGGTGCCTGAACATCTACGCAAGCCCGAGTTGGTTTTTGAGGTCCTGGCGAGAGGACAGAAGCCCGAGGCAGATGTGAGGGCATTAAGAGCTCAATTACGGGCTTGTATAGCGTTGGACCGCAGCTGGAATGCAGAGTTCCAAACTAACACAGAATTTGAGTTTTGTAAAACCCGAATGGAGGAATTGGAAGACGATATTAATTTTGAGTCACTTCCCATGTCCGGGTCAGCAAAGGCTAGATTGGCATCTCAGCTTTTACATTGGCGTGACAGAATAGTTTTACTTATGTCGGCTCCTAGTTTAGACTCTGATATTAAAAGTTGGGCTTTTTCGGCCAGTAATAAATTAAAACAAGCCCTAGATGGTTTGAGTGAGGTGCGCTCGGTGAAGGAGAAGGGGGTACTATTTACCGCTGTCACTCCAACGGAGGTTCCCACTACCATTACTTTTGCTAACCATCCACCGGCTCTTTCTTTCGAGCCTCCCAGAGTTACTATGTCTCCGATGGGTAGTGGCCCTCCTGAAGCGGCTGGTGAGGCTTCATCTATAGTTGTGCCTTCCTTTTCTAGCTTTGGCAAACTGCCTCATCCTTTGGGGAGTGTGTTACAACACTTCCCCAGAGTTGATGGACTTGACACTAATTTACTTATCCATTTTCTTCTGGAAGTTTTTAAGCTGAGAGAATTTCCTGGTATGACAGATGCCATGCTTATGCAGATTTTAGCGCAGTTTTCCTTAAGGCCCCTTTTTGATCGCCTTGTAGACTGCCTTAAGAGAGGTGCCACCTTTGACCAGTTCCACGCCGAGATCTTGGAGTTCTTTGTACCTGCTCGGGTTAGGGAGCGCTTGCGGGTGGAACGCGTTTTACCGTCCTCAGGCACCAGACGAGACGTTGAGCCATTTTGTCGGGGAGATACGGGATGTAGCCCGGGTGTTGCGCTTGAGCTTGAGCGAAACGGAGTTGGTGAGCCTTATTTTGGAGGGCATTAAACCTGAAGAACGCTCCCGTTTGATTTTTTGTAGCCGTCCCGCATCTTTTGCGGATTTGGACCGCCTCTCCATCATCTCTAGAGGGGTTCAGGATGCGGATGATCAAAGGGAGGCCATGTCGAGGCATCTTCCTCACTTGCCTCCGGGGCCGGTCCATGCTCCGGTGCAGTCTGAGCCAGCAGCTGCTCCTTCCCGTAGGCAGCCTCCTACCTGTTATGGCTGCAAGCAAGTGGGACATATTAGACCGTTTTGTCCACTTAATAAAAAAAAAACTAGTAAGCTTGCGGACGAGTAAGCCCGACTCGTGCCGTAAAGGTAATTTTGAGGGCAAATATGTACCTAATTTTGATGGTAAAAGGGTAGCTGGTTTAATACAGAACAGAAAGAAAACAGAAAGAAATAGACTTGGGGACAGTTATCATCGTTGGCCGAGAGGGGAGGTTGCTGCTCTGGCTGCGCAGGGAGTAAGGGCTGCCCGCTCAACCTGCCCACAACTGGATGTGCTTGTGGGGAATGTGGTGCAGAAGGCCCTGGTTGATTCTGGGTCAGCCCGCAGCCTGATTTCTTTGTCGTTTTTTGAAGATCTAAAATCCTCTGGGCTAATACGGCAGGTTGAGCCTAGTTCACTTATCTGCTGGACTGCTTCACGCACACCTTTACCTATTATCTGTAGTGCCCAGATTCACATCAAAATTAATTATTTCTCTTGGGATTGGAGCTTTTTGGTGGCTAAGGACCTGACTTTTCCTTTCATCTTGGGAGCAGATTTTATCGGAAAAACTGGCATGATTTTGGATTTGGCCTCCAGTCATGTTTTCTTTGCTTTCGCCAGGCGGGTGCTCGTTCCCTTTTCTGATGTCGAGTCTCGTGGGACTGCTGCCTTAGAGATGGAAGATAAGAGCTTGACTCCTCCTGACCAACTAGGACATCTTACGCCGAAAGAGGCTGAGGACATAAGGCAGATTTGTTCCAGTTTTCCTGAAGTCCTTACTGACAAACTGGGTACGACCAATCTCTTGGAATACGAGATTCGTCTTACAGACACCCGTCCTGTACGTTCCCATCCATATAAGCTTGCTCCGCCCAAGATGGAGATTCTGAGAAATATGATTGATGATTTACTTAAGAGTGGGGTTATCGAGCCGTCTTGCTCAAATTTTTCCAGTCCAGCGTTTCTAGTGCCGAAACCTAATGGGAAGTCCAGATTGGTCCTGGATTATCGAAAGCTCAATGCTCAGATAGAAATTGACTCCGTGCCTCTCCCCGATTTGCATTCTGCTTTCGACTGGTTTGGTAAGGCCAAGTATTTCTCCATTTTTTGATCTTAACCAGGCATACCATCAGATTCCACTAAAACACGAGTCTCGACCTCTCACTGCTTTTTGTGTGCCTTGGAATTTGTACCAGTTCACCCGAGTGCCAATGGGCTTGGCTGTGGGGGCCCAAACACTCACCAGACTCCTGGATTCTATCTTTCATGATGTCAAATTTAAGTTCGTGTTCAACTATCTGGATGACCTGCTTGTGTACAGTGAGAGTTATGAGGAGCACTTGACTCATCTGGAGGAAGTTCTAACTAGGCTGCGAGAGTCTGGCCTTACCGTCAATCCTGAAAAGGTGAGTTTTGCTCAGCCTGAAATATCGTTTCTGGGTCATCTTGTCTCTTCTCGAGGTGTTTGTATTGATCCAGAGAGAACCCAGGCAATCAGGGAGTTTTCCTCCTCCTAAGGATGCCAAGGGGATTGCCCGTTTTGTGGGAATGATAAATTTTTATCGTCGTTTCATCCCCAATGTTGCTGAAAGTGGCGGCCCCTCTGAACTCTCTTAGGAAAAAGGGTGCCAAGTTTGAGTGGGGTGAAGCGCAACAGGCTGCTTTTGAGCAGCTGAAAGAGGCAGTGATGCAGCCTCCAGTCTTGGCTATGCCTGATTTCAGTCGTAAGTTCGTCTTGCAAACTGATGCTTCCTCCTTAGCCGTTGCTGCTGTTTTATCGCAAGAAGTAGATGGTATCCGGCAGCCCATAGCTTATGCTTCACGCACGTTAACCCCTTGTGAGAAGAAGAGTTGTTCTGTTTATGAGCTGGAATGTTTGGCTGTCGTGTTTGGAATTAACAAGTTCAGGCGTTACCTAGAACATAAAGAATTTTTGTTGGAAACCGACAACCAGGCACTTTCTTGGCTCCTTGCCCACCCCCGTCAGCTCGGGAAGATTGGTCGCTGGGTAGTCCAAATTTCTGCCCTTAAGTTCACAGTGCAGCACGTGCGAGGCACCCAAAATATCATAGCGGACACTCTGTCACGGATGTATCACTTACCCAACGACCACCAGGATTTATCAGAGCCGCCCTGTTGTGGCGTGCTCCTAGACTTTCCTCTGGCATTTTCGGACATTGTTCCACACCAACTTAAGGATCCCGAGCTGACTGCTATCATCAATGAGCTTAAAAACGGAGGTGCCCACCCTCCTTATTTTCTGTACCGAGGTGCTCTATGCTGCCGTGACAAGCAGCGGAGAAAACCTAAGTTAGTGCTGCCAAGCTTTCTTGTACCGATGGTCTTTCAGTATTTTCATTCTTCTCCTGTGGGCGGACATCTAGGAATTCATAAGACCATCGCGAAGATTAGGGATCAGTTCATCTGGAAAGGTATGGACCGGGATATTGCAGCTCGAGTACGTTCTTGTGAACTGTGCTCGCTAAGCAAACCCGCTCAAAATACCAAGTTGGGTCTTTTGTCATCTGAGGTGGCGGAAAAACCTTTGGAGAAGGTTTTCATTGACTATGTTGGGCCTCTCCCGCGTAGCAAGTCCGGAAATAAGTTCCTACTTGTTTGTGTGGATGCCTTCTCCAAGTTTGTTTGGTTGTTCCCATTGCGGAGTGCTACCGCGCAGCTCACGGTGCAAGCACTTCGTAACCATTTCTTTCAACACTTTGGAATCCCTGCCACCTTAGTTTCCGATAATGGTTCACAGTTTGTCTCCAATATCTTTAAAAGAATGTGCTTTGGGCACGGAATCCGCCATGTGACTACGTCCCCTTTCTATCCTCAGCCTTCTCACGCCGAACGGTTTAATCGCAATCTTCGATCTGCTCTCATTGCCTTTCATGCGGAAAATCAGACCACCTGGGATCAACAACTACCTTGGATCCAATTTGCCTTTAATACGGCCCAGCATGAAAGTCACAAGGCGGTACCTTTCGAGTTATTATTTGGCTTTCCGCCAAACAACCCTTTGGCGAACCTTTGGAAAAATTAGCGATCTTCTGCCACCTCCTGGTACTCCCGATGTGAAAGCCACTTGGGAGGCAGCCAGGCGGAATCTCATTCGGGCTAGGGAGTTAGTAAGGAGGAAGTACAACCGAGGTCGTATTGCCAATCCCTTCCAGGTGGGGGATCTAGTTTACTGCAAGGCTCACCCAGTCAGTTCGGCTGTGGACAATAGAGCTGCTAAACTTTGCTACAGGTGGACTGGTCCCCACCGCATCTTGAAGTTTCTGACTCCGGTGACTGCCCGACTGGGAGATCCTCAGTCCGGGAAGATTTTCAGGAAGGCGCACATATCCCATCTGAAGCCTTGCCGGAGTCATCCGTGATTTCTCTTTAGTCTGTGCGGGAGGGTTTTAGGTCCAGAGGCCTGATCACCTCTGCTACTTCTTCCTGATCAAGGTCCTGTGTTCTTCTTTGTACCCACACTACTCTTGGAGGGTTTTTCTTGCCTCCAACTGGATTTTCTTGGTTTTCCCTTCTGCAGACTTAAGGGTTTCCGGTTTATATTTCTTCAACCATTGGGGGGAGAGGCATTTCGTTTGGTTCTTCATTTTGAAGAAATTAACAGAGGGGAGTTTCCTCCTTTTGGGGGGGGGAGTCTGAGCCGGTTTCTATACCTATATCTCCCCGGCTCATGTGTGTTTTATATAGTGTGTGTGTGGTTTATTGGCTGCAGAGGCGACTGACCATTTGAAGGCGTTTGGCCTTTCCGGCAGAGTGGCAAAGACTCCGAGCCGTGCTGTACTAGTTAGGAGCAGCTCCAGTTTAATTTATTTTGTTAAATTTTAAGTGTTTGTTAGTTTTGCTGAGCATTTCTCCTTCTAACATGTGCAGCTAAGTTGACGGCCCCTCACTGATGAGTAAGTTTTGCTTTCTTTTAAATTTTTAGTGATTATTTTCATTTTTCAAACTGTGAAGGTTAAGAGCACATGGTTTTCCAAATTGTAGTTTTGCTTTTTATTAACTTTTAGTACTTCTGGCTGTTAACTAAATTTTAAATTGGCTTTCAAATTATTTCTCTTACACTTTTGTTAGTTTTCACCCTTTCTCTTCAGCTTATATTAATTTTCTGTCTCTCAGTGAGGACCAGTCCTAGGCTTACGTTTACAGTTCCTTTTATTCTGCAGCCAATATTGTTTGTAATGTGTCACTTGTTATGTAGTTTTTGTAAACAAACCCAGAGAGACTGCTGAAGGTTCATTTTACTAAATTTTTAAGCCTTCTGAGAGATGTAACGTTCTTCGGGTCTTTAGCCCACAACTCCCCCTTTTAGCCTACTTGGTTAATTTAAGGCCTTCTGCCATCAAATTTTAAATTTTAGATTCCTGTTAATAGGCTGCTACTTTTGGCCATCAGTTTTTTTCCTAATCATTATATTTTTTTTTCACCAAGAGTAATACGCTTAATTTTTTGTTCTGTGACAGAGGGGATTTTCATTCTAACTTTCCTTGGGGTTGTTGTTTTGAGTGGGGAATTTTATTTTAAGTGCAGAATGCCCTTCCCCTGCTTTTCACCAATTTTGAGCCTATTCTGTCAATAAATGCCTGTTTTAAAAATGTTTGAACCAAATTGTTACGTATGGTAGGCTACTGCGTATACCTCAAATAAATTCCTTTATTACTTATTGTTTTAGTCTTTCAAATGGAATATCTTGTTTATTTATTGTTTTCTAATGTTACCAGCTTCTATATTAAGGTTTATTTTAATTTTTTATCAGTAATTGATTGGTCTGTGATATTTGAAATTTTGGTAATTTAACTTAATTAAAATTCTTGATATATAACTTTTGGCAACTGTACTTTTATTAAATTCTATATTGTTTGGCAACTATTTATTAATTATTATTAACTTTAAAAGGGTACTAGGTTGAAACCTGGTTTCAGGGTCCAAGGGATGAATTGTTTTATCCTGTCATCTCTCCATCATGCGTGGTCGCAGAGAAACTTCGCCTTTGCGCTAGCTGCTGAAGGACGGCCACCATGATGGACATACCTACTATTCAACACCTGTGATACCCTGTGATATTGTTATTGTTGCCATTTATATAGTTTATATTTTGTTATTTAGTTTTAAGTTAGTTTTAGATATTATTTAGTTATTTCTTGGATTTCATTAGGAGCCCGCCCTTAGCCGAAGGATACCGGGTGGAATTGGCATTTCTTGTTTCAAATTATGGCATTTCTAATTTTTGTATGCAGGTGCACCTGACGGAGATTGTTTGAGATATACTACTGCAGGCACTTTTATTTTTTTTAATTTATAGTATATATATTTATACATAATTATATTGACAGGATAGGCCTGTGTTTTCGAAGTAAATGAACCTGAGTATGCTGACCACGGTGTTCTTTTTTTACCTAGTTTTTTTGATCCGGCATCCCGTTCGCCGCCATGGGCGCGCGCTTCCCTGATGTTTGCTGTGGGTGTGCGGGCGGCGATGTCAGGTTTCAGTTTAAAAAGATCCTACATCTCGACGAACAGCTAGACTACTTTTAAAAGACTGACTTTCATTGTTATCCGATGATCAGGAATACTGGGTTGACTAATCTCTCCACTTAATAGGTGTAAAGTCCCCTTAATAGGGAGATCTATTTGTCTAACAGGATTCCTTATATCATGTAAATTTATAAATTTTTACAAATTTCAAATTCGTACAATAAGATAATACGATATACAAAACGTAATTGAATTGTAAAATAACAATTTATGGATACTTTTGCAATATCAGCCTAGGATTGACTAAAATAATATATGTTTTATATTCAAATTATTACATAATAATAATTTTTGTGGCTTCAGTTTGCATTAGTCGAGGTATCAATAATGCTATTAAATTCCTAAAAGAATGAAAACGAGCATTGTAAATATTTAAACTGACTTTGTGATTGCCAAGTTACGAAACATAATAAGCTGAGGCCATCTTGACAATAGCATTTAATCACATCTCTTCTTTCAGAAGCTCTTGAGAATATCTTCGTATACCTTAATTTTATTGAACGCCACTTATACATATAGCAAACCGTAACTATTTGTCCCAGTAACCGATTTAACTATGGCAAAAATATTCCCACAGGGATGTTCGAGCTCTTTATATTATATCACTAGTTACATTTAGTTTGATTTGATTTCATTTTATTTGAACACTTAAAGATAATGATAAGTAATATTGGTGCACGGAACATCAGTATTGTTTTAAAGAAACTACCTTCATTGTATGTTGCAGCTTATAAAAAATGTATATAGAATATTTAGTTCCTTATAAAAGTAGGCTGTGTAAATAAGATGTAAATTGAAGGATATAATTATAAGAAAGTGTTGAGGTTTATAAGCTACAAAATACAATACGGATCGTTTCTTGAACAAAATATTACTGTTATGTACTATAGAAAGATTAAATTGAAAAAAGTATTCGCTTATCAAATAAAATAAAGCTTTTCATGAGCAGAAACCATCAATACCTAAAGGTAAAGAGTTTGTAACCCTTGTAAAATCTATATATTTGTTTATATTCTTAATTCACAGGAAAAATTCGTATGATAATGTTTAATTTAAATTATATTATTTTAAAATCATTATTAAAATATTCCGATAGGAATTATAATAACCTATAATAATAGTCCTATATGTATCACTTAGAAGTGTTGGTCTCCATAGAGTAGGCTTATATTTACAATGACAGTTTGCACATTAAACAAAATTTCACTATACACTTATCAACATTTATAATTCTATATATTTGATATATTAATCGATTTATTTTACAGACTCATAAATTAAAACATTGCCATACTTACAGTTATTCAAGGAATTCTATAAGCGTTGCTGATAAAAGGACCGACTTAATTTATCTATAATTGTTTATCAAAATCTATGGTATATTCACAAAGCATCACACACATCACAGTCATCTTCTATTAATATGGTTAGTAATTTGTAAGTGAAATCCAAATTTTGTAATATAACATATTACTAATGTAACAGTTTCTTGTTACGTTTCAGGATACATTTAACTTTATTTTACGTGGTTATCGTACTTATTGTGAAATTTGTAATAGGAAAATAAGATGTAACAATATCTTGAGGAAAACTTACTGTAAAAACATAAAAAACTAATAATGTATCAAATAAATATTAAAAATAACAACTTAAAATTAATTTGGACACACTAAAACTGTAACAAGTTGTACATCAATAAGTAGTTTCGTGTCATTGCAGTCAGTGTACTCAATTTATTATTATTATTATATACCGTATATATATATATATATATATATATATATATATTTATATATATATATGCAATTTATATGACCAACAATTATATGATTTACCTTAATATAATATGTCCATATTAAAGTTAAATTGAACATCTTTTGCTTAATAATTTGTATTACATTACCTAAGCTGTAACCCCTATGTAAATGATCTCAGTTATAAAGTCATAATATGTTTCGCTCAGCCTCCATGGGTTATTTTAAGAGTATGAATAACTCATGATAAATCGTAATGCATGTAATTCTACTTCGATTATTTACAAACAAATTTGTTCTACAATATTGTTGTTTCCATCATGGTTACCCGTAAGATTAATGTTAACACTTTCACTAACGCTCAGAAAAGTCCTATGGAGGGGCACTATGAAGGTACACTTAATTGCCTATGTAGAATTGAAGCTTCTTTCAAACTTTAAAGTTAATATAGTTTAACGAGTTTACTATCTTAACTCGTACATAATTTCGTTTTCACGATATTATGTGGACAGACAGATAAATAGACAGTCAGAAATAAGTATTCCAGGCCTTCAAGTCATAGGTTTTGCTAAAATACACACAAATACGTTGCCTTTTATAAAGTTTTCATACTTTTATTCATACCTTAGTGTACATACTTGTTCCTTTTATAAACACCAATAATTTAGAAATAAAATAAAAATTACGAGAATAATATAACAATTCCAGATTAAAACTATTACGCCTGCATAATTCTTTAGCTCTTGTTGTGAATATAGTTCGCAGTTAGATTCGGCTTCACAAAATTGATATTTAACAAATATATTTTGTTCTTATGTGTGTGGGTAATCTGATTTTTGTTACCTGTTTCTCTTGTCATCAACTGGAAGCTCAGCTGTTCATTGTATTATCTGATAATTTGTCTACGTTACATATGGTATATTGATAGAACTTGAAAATGGATGCTTAAACAATGCCGTGTTTGTTTTTTGTACACAATTATTATTTGTGAATTGATATTTAACATTTACTAACGTCGATGAGCAACCTGAAAACCATAAAATAAAAATCAGAATTCTGATAAATGGCATATATAAAGATTTATGCTCTAAGATGTTTATGTGAATTTTAAATAGATTAATTAACATACAAAGTATAAATATTGTCTATTAATAATTATTCATAAGGTTATTTACTGTATGTATTGTAAAATTTATGAATTATATATTAACATAATATTAGTACATACATATATTACTACTGTTTAATGAGGAAATAACTACATTTTTTGTTTTGGTTAATTATGGACAACGGAAAAACTCATGATAATATAGTAACATTGATTTGAGATTATTACGCTAGTTATACAGCCAAATAAATCTGTAGTTCTCGATTAAAAGAACTGGAAGGTTGCAATGATTTTTAGGAACGAATTTCAATAAGCTCATTTGTTTAGAATGCGTTCTGCAATTAATGCTTACGTGAAAAGTCATTCCTCCCCCTTTTACTTTTCCTCTTTATCCTTCTTTGCGATTATGGCCGTTAAGTAAAGTACACAGTTTATGTGGGTAACCACAATAAGCTGTAAGTATGCTTGAACCCTGTCACACAAATGATAAAGTTTGATCTTGATGCACTTGGCGAGGGATGTAAACTTTGCAATCTCCGTGAAACGAGAACTATTATTGACGAATATAGGATCTTTTTCCAATATCCCTTTCACGGTTTGAACTTTCAAGGCCTATTGTTGTTTAAAAATGTTTAGTTTAAGCTCCATGAAGACATTCCAATTGGATTCCTTTGGTTCAAAAACTGTTCAGTAAAAAGAATTGGCAAAAATTAATATTTTCTTACATAGCCTATAATGTTTTTATTTCCATCTCAATACTGAATTTAGAGATATTTAGTAATCTTGACTATTAGCAGTTTATTATGATTTCAAATTTAAGAAGAAACCTTTTTCTTTGTGAAGAAAGTATGAGAGATATATATTTTTTCACACTATGTTTAACGAATAGCCTACTATTGGGCTTCTATCCCTGTTAGACAAGTAAATAACTTTTGTGTTTAGGTTCAAATATTTCCTGTGCAGTTAAAAGGTTTGTTACTTATTACAATGTTCATGACACGTGTACAAAATGGTGTATTTCTCTCTCTAATCTTTTTATTGCTTATTAAGTATTTTTCAGTATTTTAAGTTATACTGATTATTATTTTGAGATGTAGAGTGCACAAATCAAATCGGGGAGTATAAATCTAGTTATCACAGGATTCTCAGTCGTAAATGGGATAATAATTAAGATAGTTCAATTTATTTCAGAGTGTACATTGTAACATCGGATTTTAAGGGAATCTCCAATGGGTTTGTAACTTTATTAATATTTAATAAGCCAATTATATTTAAAAATAATATATTGCTTCATACAATCTTATCTATAATAGGTTGTTATAGATTTGTTTTGGTTTAGACCTAGAAGGATCAAATAACAATGAACATATGTTTCTGGAAGAATGCTTGGAGAGTATTTAATTATTAGTCTTAGTATATTTTAATGAAGTGCTTTTTTCTTTCGTAAATTGTGCTCTCAACTCCTGCATATATCTTCAACCCCTTTAGACATCCTGCCTGGTGTGGACTCGAACTCAAACTACTGGTGGCAGAGTGATATATGGTCCTTCGAAATAATGTACTGTTAAGCCATTTTGATTATGCCAATTGCATAGCTCTTATTATTGTTATATAATATATTTTGCCTCAAGAAACAACGCGCTTATTTAATTTTGTATTTAAAGTGAGTAGAGCTAATAAAAGGAAACGAACGCAACGTTTATCATTTTTGTATTTTGTATCCAATGACTAACCTGGGTGTATTTTTTATATTATTTTTTCAAGGTATAAGTATTGACCAATGAGTAGTGTATTGCTTATATGGCTTAATGTATAACTTGTACAAAAATATTTAGTACATATATACTGTAAGAAATAATTAAATAAAACCTCGTCCATGTAGGAAACTAAACAATCTTGAGCATTATTAAATATACAAGGTCAATAAATAAATGGGCAAAATTTAGAAACAGGTATTTGATGTCACCTAGCGTTAATAGAATATATGGGATAAAAAGGGGGGCAGGCGTATATTTTTCTATTGTTTATTTTATGTAGTATCTCTCACATTATAAACCTCCTTAAATTTTTTCTCCCTTCCACATATACAAGGACAGTCGCAACCATCTCTAGCTACAACTTTTGGAAAAAAGGTTCTCGCACACATAATAAAGCTGTAAGCTGTAAGTGTTGAAGGTAATAATGAATGTACTACAACCTGGTCTTTATAATTTTAATATTAATATCCCAAGATGATAGAAAAAAATTGTTCTAGTCTTAAATTGGTACATTATTAAAAACAGTTTCATTTAAGAACAATTTTATATACTTTTAAAATGTCATTCGTCTTTTAAAAAATAACTTTTTCATGGAATTCTTTTTTTGTTTTTTCTAAACTTTTTAAAATTCCTCTCCCATAAAAAAAATACTATTTTTTGGTTTCTTTGAGCTTTCGATAACCTTTGTTTACCTCCTGCAAGGACGGAACAGACACATCAATAGACCCGTATTACTTGTATAAATAATATCACTGTCATAGCTTTTACTAATGTCACCCATTTTAGTAGATATTAATATCGTTATTAATGGTAATATTTAATAATATGGCAAGCGAACTAGGGCGTCAATGTGGAAAATCATAAACAACACAGCACTGCAAAACCACATACGTGACACATAAGCAACATGACATAATACTTGAATTAATGGAAAAAAACGCATTTTTCTTATTGAAAACATTTGTACGTAGATCAGCTGATGTCCAAAATCTGATAGCAGTCATCGGTATCATAAATATAAGTATAACAGGGATGTAACATTGCATCAACTCTTTAGTTTATCAACGCTGGTTATATTCAATTTTCATTATTTACTAGTTACTTTATTATATAGTATATCTAATAATAGAACTCTCATATTATTTTGTTTAACAAAATATATCAAACAACAAAGTTCAAAATAACGTTTATACATATTGGAAACAAGGCAAATAATTTAAAGTTACCAATTCAATTTGTGTGAGTAAAATATAATGTTTTTGCAACACATGTCTGAGAATAATTATTTTAAATACTGGTTACATGGTATAAGAAGAAGTATTTTGATATTGATAGGCCATATAAGGACATTGGTTTATTTTTTCATACAAAACCATCCTTTACTGTTTGATATTGGTAAAAAAATTGGGATTAAGTCGTGAGGGTTGACATTCAAGTTTAGGCAACTTTCGCATGGAATTATTATTAATTTTCACTCCAAATAATGTTTTAATTAATATTAGTAGAAATAGTTAAGTTATGTTATAAAACAGAAATCATATTCAAAGTGTTGACAGTATCGCCTGTAACTACGATATAACTAAACGATACAAATCTGTCCATAAAATTTAAGTTTAGACAAACATATATTTCAATGATGTGGAACACCCCGATCAGCTCACAAAGGCTGCCAGGTCGTTGTAGCTACTTTCTATGCATGAACCTGTCATTTTACGCTTTCAACGAGTTCATAATAAGTTTCTCGATACAGTTTAATCGATACAGGCAATGCCCCTTTTGTATATAATCCATCTTTGAAGGAAAATAATTTAAAACCCGATGTTTTATTCTTTGATGAAAGGTTTCTAACATAATTAAAGTATTGGAGAAAGAATTAGTTATTATGTAAGCATTATATCGACATGGAGGGAAGAGGAAAATTTAGATGCCACTTATAATACATGGCTCTCTATGAAATAAGAAACAAATATACCAGAATATTATTGAAAAATTAAATATTTGTTACTCCTAACAATTTGCATCATCATTGCAAATATTGTAACTGAATAGCTAAGATATTAGTAATCGTTTGTGTCCCAGGTGAAATTAAAATTTACTATAATTCATTAACGGAATTAGCATTGTTGTTTTACAACGTACGATTGTTATAGATAATCGCGGATAATACAGCCTAGTTGTATTTATAGGCCGGGTAGGTTATTCATTATAATACAAGGACAACTGAGATATGGGTTGCAGTTAACATTTTGAATCAACTATGACTATTACCCTAAATTTTCATGATTGGATGTTCACCAAGAGTTCGTTCTTGAATATGTAGGTGTGCAGTTTCATGCAACGTGTCTTAGATGGAGTAGCCTATGGATAAAATCTTCCTCGGATTACCTTTGCAACATGATAATATAGGCCTATTATTTTTTGTCTTTCAATTGAATTCAACATCAGTGTTAACATAACAAAAGTCAGAACACTGAGTCATCACAAAATGATGTTATATTTGTTTTAGGATAGTTAGTCTACAGGGATAATCATGTTATACAATAAAATTTCTTGTTAGTTTACTGAGTTTGTTTACAAATTTATTTATTCCGCTATTTTCCTATTAACAAAAAGAAAATAAAACACGTTTCAAAACTATTAAATAGCACTAAACTAAATTATAAGCAGTGACGTGCAATATAATAAAACTGTGTTCCTTTTATAGAAATGAAGCTTCATGCGCAATGTCTAGTCTATAGGTCAGTGTTCGTTGTCGAGTTACCATGCGGACAGTGTGACCGACAGAGAAATAGACAAAAAACGTAAATGAAATTTTTGCACACTTGCTTATGCTCTACTATAAGTCATTTAATTTTTCGCAATAAGATAAATACACTAAAACTTTATATTTCTCAAACTACTAGCTAACCTTTTGATGATAAATTCTTCTCAATTCCTATTAAAAATGTTTAACTACCATCAAAAAGTAGACAAATTTATTTTGCCACAATTAAATAATGGGACTATTGTTTACAGTCAGTCTTCCATGTTATAATTACATTATCATGATTAAATAAGCGTATAGATTAAAAAAAAGTAGAGGCAACGTCAATAAAACACCAGAAACAAAAATAACGGTTTTAAAACAGCAGAGTAATGGTGTACTAAAGCGTGAAATCATGGTTAGAAAATGGAAGGTCATGTTTCAGCTGTAAAACTTCATTATTGTCTAGCTGACGCGAAGTTTATGGAACCTTGATCTTTATTCTGTAATTGGTTACTGGAAGTATCTAAAATAATAGTCACATAATGGAATTTATTTAAATTAATTTCTGTATTTGAGTGAATACGTTTACTACGCATATTACACGCATACTAACATATTAATAGGTGACTGAAAATAATGAAAATATTTTCCAAGGGATTATAGGCTTTTTAGTCTCGGAATTATTTATTTGTATGCAGAAATTGGGGATTAAAATATCTAGGAAAAATATTATACATATTTCATTCAATTATGTTAGAACCACTAATATTGTACATTTGTATCTTAATATTTTAAATAAAATTCTACATTTTATTGAAATATAATAAATTATAATTAGTAAATTAGCTACATTACTATTCATCGTTAAAACCTGGAATTATTATAGTATTCAGATAAAGCAATTGAGTAGAACTAGGGAGAGTAAAGTTTATTTAGTGTAAGGTGACCTTATACAACTTGCAATTAACAAAAAAAAATAACTAACCGTAGTGCGTGTGGTAAACTGCATTACATATAGTTTTTGAGATCTGAGGGCGGTGATGTACTATAATTATGTAATGTACGCTGAACAACAAAAATGTTTTCGTCGAGTATTATTTTCTAAATCTACAACATCGTTTTCAGAGCACCGTAGGATGATAAACACAAAGTACTCGTATATAAAGATACGTAATTAATAATAGAGATATCTAGATCATATTTATTGATCAAATTATCCCCTTGAAATACCGCTATATAAACATGTATATAACTATTTGGCAATGAAATAATTAAAAAATATTAATAATAATAAATATGCATTTATATAAAATGGGATGTATATGCGTGTATACTGTATATAAATTGTTTTCTTGCGTTCTCTATAGATACAAGGCTACAGATACAAACCATTGCATATATGTTCAGACAAATACAAGAAAAGCTAAAAATAATAATTTTATAATTAGCTTTTATATTAACAAAATTGTGCGTGATAGTTTTTTGTTCTGTTGAAAAGCATTAGCTGTTTCTCGTCATTTATAAAACATTTTGCACACTTCATAACAAACCGGCTGATTTTATTATTTCTTTATTTTACTGCTTAGAAAAATATGTAAATGTCTTAAAAGTAAAAATAAAAATATTTAATCACCTTGCATACTCGTGGTAAAAATGCTATATATTTTTGATATTTCTAATATAATTGTTCAGTATAATAATAAGCCACTCCAAAAAGTAATAATAAACTAATTGCCTAGTTATTAGTACGAAATTTTTATTAATTGATATTAATGATATTGTTGTTAAGCTATTTCTTATATAATGCCAACAGAGTTGGATAAAGGAAAAAGCACCATTTCCCTACCACGTAAATTCTTTCATATGTAAAACTTTTCACTCAATTACATTTTTATATGTTTTTATTATAAGAACATTTGCTTTAGTTAAAAATTCGTTCTTAGGATGTTTTTCGTCTTAAAAACGTCGTTTTGTAATGGATTTAACATAATTTTAATCTAAAATATAGTTTAAATGGTACTACTAATTATCCGGTATATATTTAAATCAAGAAAAGAACTTTTAAAATCAACCATGCCATATTCTTAATTGAAAACATAAAATATTGGATTTAACCAAAGATGTTTTGCAGTTTAATTTGTATAATAAATGATTGCGTATGTTGTGTTGTACACACATTTTAAAAGTTATCGTTGTGGTTCGGAAGTGAAATAGCTCGATTTCGATTAATTGTAGAATTTTATTATTAGTGACGGAGATTGTAGAGCATGAAGCGATTTAGGTTCATATGCTTTCATATAAATACTAATAACATTTCATACATTTAAAACTGTGTCAAAGAATAAAACTTTTTAGTAGTTGTTAACCAAATAAATATTTATAATACATTAACTAATTTCATATTGTTGGTATTTAAGTAATTACAGATTTTGTTATTACATATTTTTAAGTAACAAATTTTGCTGTAGGTTGTTATTGCACGTAATAAGGATTTATTACGTTAATTCTACTGGCAATATTATTTAAACATTAGGTTTTTGAGTGTTATATAGATTCTGTACGGTAGTTCTTGAACTATAAAATTTTTAAAATGCATATTTCAAGATGACAGTTGGTTAGTTATTTTAAATACTAAAAACTTTAGCATATTTCAACGTAAATTATGAGTTTTTGTGGAAAGTAATTGAACGTCTTAAAAAGGAATACTCCAC
>NW_025781704.1:0-5000 GCF_021130785.1 Homalodisca vitripennis | reverse complement strand
GAAATAATTTATTTAATCTATTGAAATTTTGATCAAAATAATGTGGAACATAGATGGAGAGGTTCAAGGGTGCTTAACGTGTACGGTCAGGAAGGAGAATAAGAAAGGTCTTGAGAAGAGAATAATAATTTTGGGATAAGTACCTTACACCACTGTTTAGTGAACACACAAACATCAAACGGACTATCATTAACGCCTAAGTCTCACATGTACATTTACACATCATTTACTCTTTCACAGAAGTTGTGAGTACTTCCCTCTAAAGTTTTATTTCAGAGGAACTAAAAGGATTGCATAATAACTCTTCCATAGGGTTGTTTCATAAATAATTTTACTGTTTTGGTCCTAGTCCATAGAGTAACAAACGAACGGTTTTGCTACTCAGTTAAGCAGAAAATTCTCTGTAGACACTTTTGAAAAATATATAAAGCAGTCCTTTGGGAAAAAAACTTCCTCGAAAAATTTACTGTAGTTATATTTGTATAAAAATAGATTTAACAAGTTATATTTGTTAGTTTTAGGATTCATACTATAAATCGATTCCAAAATTTTAATATAAATAAATTGTAATAATATTTAAAATATAGATTTTCATGAGTCAACTTCAGTATTTCAAGAGGGTTAGGTCTGCTAACTACCACTTAAAATAAAATATTACTTTGTAATAAAGTGCTTCGTTTCCATGATATATAGAATATTTGGAAACCACAAATCTGATACATTAGTATTTCATATTTTAAACAAAAAGGTAGTTTTTATTGCAGTTTTAATATTATATTCATAATCATAGGAAATGTGTTTGCAGAATAAACACAATGAAACCCATTATGTTTTCTCATTTTAGTGAGACATTTCATTTCAAGGTATTGCATTTTATTACTATATCAACTCGCTGTATTGCTTTAATTAAATAAGTAATTAAAGATTCTTATTGATCGGGCATGAAACCTTCCAAATATTAATGGAAATCTCATATCAAACTGTTTTAAACCTTGTATACAGGACGACACGTTATAAAAACTTTTGCTGTCTAATAAATTATTAAGTTGGACATTTTTCCGATATCTATGAATATAAAATATACCCCACCTCATTTGAATAATATACCAACAAATGTTTACATGTGCGTTCCCCTGCCGCTTTCTTCTCCACGCCATTTGGTAGTAGTGACTAGAATATATAACCTTGTAAAGCTTAGGCTGTATATTTCAGGAACATAAAAAAGTAGAATACTTGGTAACATTACCATGGACTTCATATGGCATTGGCATTGTGAAAATTAAATGCAATGTAATTAAAAATACAATATTTCATACCAATATTACACTAAAGTTTATATTAATATTATATTTAAGGCACAGTTATGTGTACCACACTTTATTTATTCAATGGAAACTATATTACTCCACAGAGTACTACAGCTTTTCTAGAACAATATATAAATGAGTTTCCCATTTGCAAACGGTTGCATAATATTGTGCATTTTAAAGTAAGATTTGAGCCTTCCAAGGGTTTTAACTATGTAATTAATTATTTTAAAATTATCTCATATCTAACTGTACAAAAGCAACAAAATTATATCTGCAATGCCAAAGAATGAGTAAGTTTGCTTAGCAGTAACACACCTGTGATATTTGAAATTTTTTAAAAAACCTTCTTATATTTATAGGTTTAAAATAGTGCCTCATAAGTAGCATTGTTTGAAATTCTTAATTTTGCAGCAGCTAGATATTTGGTGAGGTAATTCCACGAAGGCCGTTGAGACGATGCACTATTTCTATATCCAAATCGTAAATCTTTTCAACGCAAATATTCTAGACATTGGCTGTTATAAAAGCGTTGCATAAGGAATTTAAATTTGGATTCATCATTCTGGCTTTTCCTGAAAACTAAGATATATATTGAAAACATATTTCACCTTCATCTTAATTCCAATTCGATGCAAACAAGTTTAAAGCATAAACAAAGACTTCAATAGAACACTTAGGCAGTACGGGGGAATACCCACAGCATTTAGTATTTCTTAAAACCATTAAATTGAGTTAAATCCCAAATAATATAACCAAATTTTAATCACTACTATTATTAGCGGTGTCTCTAACTACAGATGGATCAAAAAGAGAACCATGCAAAAACAGCATGATATATTTTATTATTTGTAAGATTATATAGTTTAATTTCCAAATTATGGATCCCACAACTGCTTTAAAATGATTGAGACTCTAATACATTTTTATTTTAATGTTATTTATGGATTCGGCTTGAAAAATGAGGCGTTAGGATAAATTATTAGCCTCCCAAATGAGTATGATTAAAACTTCGTATCAACAAGCAAGATCTGTAATCACTTATTCGGTTTAATAGTAAGTTTATACAAATTATCTTCAGCTAGAAACCATTAAATAATAATCACATACAGTAGGCACATAGGCTGTATAGAAAAAAGAGAGACAACTCTACAATGCACCTTTTAGCCTAAACTAAAGTACAAACCCATCAATCTATCCGTATCAGTTAAGTGATTGCTCCAAATACGAGAGCGAATTCTTTGTTACTTTTCTTTAAACAAACCTTTGTAAAATAAGAATGGGATGTGTGCAAAATCCATTTACAGTTATTTTAACAAAATTTAATTTTCTCCCACCATGAATGACTGTCCGAATACTGCCCCAACCCAGGTACTGATGGCGGCATATTACGAAACTAATCTACCACCACCTCTCCTACCGGGTGGTACTGTGGGAAGGTTGCATAAGCGCAACCTTTTCCAGAATTTTCAACCTTAAAAAAAGTATTCGGACCAATTTGCAAAATTTCAATGGAAAGATTCGTCGCTGCTCTCAATAACCTGAAACTGTTGACATTTCCTTGCTTCTACATATTGGAATACAGCATATTTTTCAAGTCTAAATGCGAAAATCATAAGAGGGTGGATAACATATACCCTTATGCAACGGGAGGCAGGGACGTCTACCCGATCTGCAAAACACAGAACGGTAGATCATGAACGACTGCCTCCTCAGGCAGGGTGTTCGATTCGTTAACAAACAGCCAGGCTCGATTAAGAGTGCCCCAATGCAGAAAGCATTTAAGGACTCTTCTAAAAAACAATACTGACCACATATGCATTTAACCATACAGAAAAGTTTCATGGCATATAATTGGGACGACCTAACAATGGGTTTACTGACTGGAGAAAGGGTGTGTGGAACAATTCAAATTTAAGGAGGAGAGCGAATTTATAAACTGTATGATTAAAAGGGACTTTGATACAAGAATGAGTCGACAATTGTAGCTTAATTATGTTTTCTGACTATTGCCATAGCATGTACAATGTTCTCTCAATAAAACACTTGTTTTTTTTTATTGGCGACAGTCAAACTAAAGGGAAAATTAATTAAATAGAAAAAAAATTTATATAGATAAACAAAATTTCCTAAATTCGATAATATTAAATATAAAATCATTTCAAACAACAAGGTCTGAAATTATATTACTTTACAAAAAATTAACTTTAGTTCACATTGTATTTTTAGCAATATTCTCGTACAATATAATCTTATCATCAGCTGATAAACCAACCGACAAGAACACATAAGGAAGTGAATGTAGCAGCTGGACACTTCAAACTCAATCAATCAATCATTTTTTATTGCAATAGACATGTATAACATGTATGGCAAACGTCACTATAGTAACTAATTTTGTCCACTCTCCCCACATCAAGATCACACTCATACATACAAATCCGCATTCACTCATCGCACATCCATTCGCCAATTTCCCCACCTCCTCAGCCAAAGTTAATCTCTCTGTTGGGTAGGTCTCTCCAGTTAAATGCCAAAAACTCGCCACATTTTAAAATGCTTGTGACACTAAAAAGCTTTTCAACCGAGTTTTGACCGCCGGGGGCGATGGTGCATTTTTTATCCCATTGGGCAGCTTGTTGATGCTGAAAATACACACCTGCTTGTGAGGGCAGGTGTTCATAAACCACCGTTCTGTGTTGTCCAGTTCGGTAGGCTTCCCTGCCTCTGGTCTCATACGAATGAATGTCTCGGCCAGTTGTCAAGGCACACTTAGACATACAAAACAGCGTCGTTTCGCAAATGTAGAGCCTAGGCAGAGTCAATAGCTGCAAATTTAATGAAGGTTTCTCGCACGAAGATGTTGGCCGTGCGCGGGTGAAGAACTGCCGACCGATGCGGCTGATATCGACCATCTCCACTCCCTCCCTCCGGACACAGAGCTCGCTGATGTAGGCGTTGGCAATTCTGATGTTCTTCTGTATGGGGCTGTCAGGGGGCAGGTCGTACCTTGGAAACAAGGGTGTAATTAGTAACCTTGGACGTCATCCTACAGTTTTTATTAACTTCTTCAAGGTTGCTGAAGATTATATTCTGCCTCCCAGCCGCCACATCGTTATTCCCGGAGACCAAGACGCAGCAGTTTCCCGGAGGAGGGGCCGGGTCTGGGGTGGTGTTGAGGAGGCCGGCGCCGGGCTTGCAGGTGCCACTCACATCCGTGTCACCGTCCACCATCGCCCTCATCATACCGGCAAGATGTCGGGCATGACTGTCGCCCACGATGGACACCGTCCTGAAGGGGAGTTTTTTTAATTTTTTCGCATCTTTTTTCTATTTTAGTTTTATTTGTTTTAAGAAAATGGTTGTTTTTCTTCTTTTTGATTGGCTTTTGCTTCTTTTTCTTTTTTTGTCACTATCGTGAAGTCATCGGGTTTATCCTGAAGATGAGATAGTATTTCATACTTGTTGTTGCTTAGTGGGTTGGAATTTGTATGTTGGGTACTTGTACAATTGGTTTTCTCTATAAGCGATAAACTTTCTGTTTTTAATACTTTTATTTCCTCTTCTAGGGTCTTAATAGTTGTCAGCATATTTTTGCACTTCTTCTTTGAAGATTGAGCACCTCTCACAAGGATGTTGGTAATTATCTGAGGTCTGACAATACTGGTCCCTAGATTGATGTGGTGAAGAGGG
>NW_025781703.1:0-40271 GCF_021130785.1 Homalodisca vitripennis | reverse complement strand
AGTAGTCATGCAATCCTACTTGATAAGTTTTGTAATTATGGAATTAAAGGAATCCCCCTAAATTGGCTGCAATCCTACCTTTCTGATTTTAGTCAGCAAGTTCAGGTTTCGGATGAATTCTCCGATTATACAAGTTAAAATATGGAGTTCTACTGGTTCAATCCATGGACCAATTTTATCATGTAAAAATGACGTAAAGATGTCATACCATTAGTCTTGTTCCGATGACACAAGAAATAAATTTGGTAACCAACAAATCCAAATCAACCTACGTGTTATTTAATAGCCAAAACATTTTAAATAAATCCTCACCATCAGTAATGATTGGTGACAAATCATTGGTTCAAACATATATCATTAAATTCCATGGTATCTACACAGATTGTTATCTGTCCTGGAGTACACATATTGAAAGTATTTGTAAAAGAATTTCTTCCAATATATATTTGTTAAGAAATGTATCAAATCATTTTCTCTTAGTAGCCCTTATTGATAGTTTGCCTACTAGTTGGTCAAACATTTAGAAATAAATAATCTTTATGACAAGGAACAACTCGGTTTTAGAAAAAAATAAATCTACTATAACTGCATTGATAGAATTCACTGAGTCTGTAATAGAGTCAGTCGACAAAAATTATAATGTAACAGGAATATTCATGGACCTATCAAAGGCTTTTGATAGCATATCTCATGAAATTTTACTTAACAAATTGCAAAATTTAGGTATCCATAATATTCATTTAAAGTGGTTCGAGTCATATCTATCTAAAAGAGAACAATACGTTGAAATAACTCACATAAAAAATAAAAAATTACTAAAATTTCAATCCAACACCCAATTAGTAAAAAATGGAGTACCCCAGGGGTCTATTTTAGGTCCTATATTATTTATATGTTATATAAAGGATATGCCAAACTGCCTTAGTAATCTTGAAAGTTCAAAAAACCAGCTGTGCCTATTTGCAGATGACTCAAATCTCATTATATCTGCAAAAACAGAAGTCGAATTGGAGATATCTGCACATCTGCAACTCTCAAATGTACAAAAATTTTTCATTGACAACAAATTAGTTTTAAATACCGATAAAACTAATTTTATTTCTTTTAATACAAAACAAGACAGAAAACCTTTAAATCCTAACATATTGATAAACGATTCCAGTTTGGATCAAGTTTCCTACACAAAATTTCTCGGTCTAACAATACACAAAAACCTTAGCTGGAATCTACATATTGAACAGATAATTAAGCGGATAAATTCTGGGTTATATGCTATCAAAAGGCTTTCTTATTTATGCAGTTTGTCAGTACTAAAGATGGTTTTCCATGCACATATTCAATCCCACATTGCATATGGGATAGGAGTGTATGGAGGAACCACAGACCAAAACCTAAATAAAATTCTAATTTTGCAAAAAAAAGCACTACGAATAATGTTGAAAATGAAGAAGGATGAGTCAGTGAAAAATAATTTCACTGAACTAAATATTTTAACAGTGCATAGCCTTTATATTTTAGAATGTGTTATGTATGTTAGGACCTATCAATCTAAATTTAAAATTCATTGTGAAACCCATACTTACAATACTAGGAATAAGAAGGAATTAGTAATACCACGACACAATTTAGAATTTTATACAAAAGAAACTTCTTATGCAGGAATAAAATTTTTTGAGTCAATTCCAAAAACAATAACAAGAGTTGAAGATATTAAGAAATTTAAATCAATGTTAACCCTTTCCGCTCGGATGGGCAGCAGTGCTGACCAAATATGGCTTCTTGTAGACTCGTATTATTTTAGCGCGTACTGTCCACTCAGATCGGATGGGCAGCGGTGCTGTCCACTATGGCGCCTGCGTGCACACAGCAGCAGCCACGTCATTGTTGCGTCCCCACCAGCTCGGAGTTATTTTCGCCACGTCATTGATACTGTGCCTTTTAAAAAGTTAAATGGATTTAAAGGTCCAAAGGTAAATAATAATGTAGTCGAAAAGTATTACAATGGAAATGTTATATTTCTATAAACTAACATGAGTTACAATGAGTATTAATAATGTGACAGTAAATAATTATAAACATGATAAAAAATAAAATTAAACTGCTTATTATTGTTCCGAATACAAAATTTAACTGCAGGCTAGTTGTCATCTTGTTGTTGAAATATCTGAGATGAATGGTACTTTTCAAAACAAACACTGATGTGAAGACCGGGCTCATTTTCACAAGTTGTGCAATAAAACTTCACTCTTTTCCTGGTGCCGCCTTGTGCTCTGCTGCTACAAACGACAAAATTCTTCACTTTTCTGCCTTCAAGAGGATATGGTAGATGAAGTTTCCCATTTAGTCGGGAAATGTCTTGCAATTGGGATGGTCTTCTTCCTTTTTTATTTGTGTTCCTTACATCGCCAACAAGCTCTAATACCAGTAATTAATAATAATACTAGTAAAACCAGGTATTAATACTGATATATTTACACTTTTATTTACAGTTATATTTACACTGATATCTACAAAACTTCATTTACACTAATATTTAATAAAATTGCACAATACTAAGAATAATAAACAATCCGTTCTAATAATGCGTGTAGATTTAAACTCACTAGTGACAATGTGGTTAAAAGCGCGCTAAAACGAAAGCCTAGAGTGCAATATTGACCAGATGATCAATTTCCAAGCTTTGTAATGAAACAGCTGAATGATCTTAATGCGTTGTATTATAAAAATATATGTCAGAATAAAAAAAAAATAGAGTTTTATAACTTGTGGTCAACGCTGCTGTCCATCCGAGCGCTAGTAGGATTATTCAACGGAGAGCACAGCTGACCATCCGATCTCTGAGGACGGCAACTCTAAAAATATATGCGCGCGCTAGAGGAAATGGCGGTGGCCAACACTGCTGCCCATCCGATCTCTGTGGACATTCTAACATTACCGCTCCGAGCGGAAAGGGTTAAAAGATTATTTAGTTAGGAAAGCATTTTATTCATTTGAAGAATTTTATTCAACAACATGATCAATTATGTAACTTAGTTGTAGTGACACTATTTATTGTACCCACGTACATAATGTAAATAAAGATATTTTGACTTGACTTGACTTGACTACTGTGGACTTATTTTCCCACACATATCTTATGGGATTACTCTGTGGGGTGTCTTAATTCGTATTTTCTAAGATTATATATATTTAAAAAAATCTGTTTGCATAATAAATAACTTAATTTCCTTGGAGTCGTGTACAGAATCCTTCTGGAGCTCAAATTACTGACAATGCCTGCAGTATGTGCTTGAGACGAGTATGTTCTGTCATTTCAGGTGCACGCTGCTGCAGGTCAGAGATGTCCCCATGGTTATAATACAAGAGCTGGAAAAAAACTACAGAGTTGCTCAACACAGGCAACTGTTGTTTCATGGCCGTTTCCCATCTCAGATGGGTGTCAGATTTATAAATTGTTTATCAGAAAAAATAAAATCCATCACAAATCAACCAACGTTAACTCAAAGCTAAAAGATATGGGGAACTGAAGGGTGTGCGACTCAGTTGATTTGAAAGATTTTAAGATATGTGTAATTATGATATCTATTGAATACATTTTATATTTTTGTACTTTTGTCTTTTGGTTTTTTACTTAATTTTTTTTATTTCGAGTTTTTTATACATGGCAAAGTATATTAGCAGAAAAATAGGATTAGTGACGCATGTCATACCATTTTTTATAATTGTTAAGTTAGTGACAATAAAGGATTATTGAATTGAATTGGTATTTCTGCAGGTACTTTGCTTTTCACCTCGGCATGACAAGTGATTTCATCTATGACTATGGCAACCCTGGAGAACGTCTTGCCACCCCTCAGGAGTTTACACGGATACTTAATGAAATTCACCATGAGTTTGTGAAAGACAATGGCAAGATACAGTACAAACACAATGTAAGTATCCTTATTATTGGACAGAGTAAAATAACACATTTTTACAGCTTGACAAAATTCTAGAGAATGCAGGTAACGTCATTTGATTAAGATTGAATGTATGTATTACATTTAATTAGAAGACCTCTGTTAGATTGGAATTTTTATAGTATTGGCTTGCATCAAAATTTTGTTTTTGCAAGTCACCCTCTTGTTACTTCTAAAGTGGAAAAAATTACAAAATCCACTTAAATATTTAAAATAAATGTTTACATGTGTTCTGAACATACCAAACATATTTTCTTCAGTTATAAATATGTTTATAATATATTTTATTATTGCCAAATTGCAAAAACCAGTTAAAAAATGTTTTTTTGTTCAAAAACATGTACCTAACTTTTTGCTAAAATTTTCAAAATAAAATTGTGTGACCAAAGATAGAAGGAAGTAGGAAAAATTGAGTCATCTAAGTACTTAATTGCAGTACATATGAGTATAGTTTGTAGCAATAATTTTTTAACATCTAAAACAGACAGCATTTTCTAGTTCTATATTTTATTAGTAGTGCTCAATCCGTTAAGAGTGTTCTTGTGGGTCTCAGTTGAATACTTTAATACTTTTTTATCGTCCTAACTGCTTTCTTTCTGCGGTTCTCTACAAAGTTGTGCGATTTCTCAACATACTCAACTTGTCTTTAACCCTTTGAGTTTAATTAATATGCTCAAAAGTTAGCACTTCCATGTGTTATATTACTAAATGTGTGGAAGATTATCAGACTATTTGTTAAATACAACAGTCTGAAAAAGATTTATTTTATCTATAATTTTTTATGGGAAGCTGCTGTAAAAATGCAGGTTTAATTTGACATATAACTGTTAATAACTGATTTGAGAATCTGATCAGAGGCAACATAGACATAGCAATCAATCAATCAATCAATCATTTTCTTTATTTGGAATTTCGTAGAGAAATACAAAGGCGTCAATATGTTATAAATTACTAAAAGTAACAGTAAACAATATGTCAACATAAATTTTAAAGTCATATGGATAACAGTACAGTGAAGTGTCCGTATCAGTTATTGGGTTTTAGAAACTCTGCTAGACTGTAGAAGGGTCGGTCTGTAAGCCATCTGCTCAGCTCCCTCCTCAAGTCCTGCCCTTTAAGTCCTCTAATGTTGTCGGGAAGGTGATTATGAAGCTTGCAGCCAATGTAGAGTGGTTGTCTTTCATACAAGGTGAGTCTATGTTGAGGTGTCACGAAGAAGGATGCATGCCTGGTATTGTAGTTATGTATTTTGTCATTACGTAGAGGTTCATGTTTGTCAGCATACATAATTGCCTCTTGTATATATAGATTGACTACTGTCTTGATCTTGAGATCTTTGAAAGAGTTACGGCAGGTTTCCAATGGTTGTAGATCCGCAAGAATCCGTATGGCTCGTTTCTGTAAGATCAATACTCTTTCCATGTTGCCGTGAGAGGTTCCGCCCCAGACAATTAGTCCATACCTTATGTGTGGTTCACATAGGCCAAAATATGCTGTTCTTGCAGTATTGATGTCGGCAACTTGTTTAAGTCTTCTCATAGCATAAAGGCCAGATGACAGTGTTTTGCATAAGTTATCTACATGAGGGGTCCACGTAAGTTTTCTGTCAATGGTCATACCAAGCAGTTTCACCTTATCTTCAAGAACTATGTTTTCGAGTCCCACTGTTTCAGCGTTGCTCTTCCAAAAACAGATCTGCTTTGTTTTTGTTGTGTTTGCGACTAGGTCATTGTCTTTACAATATTTATAGGCCTTATGAAGGCTCTGAGCAGAGCGTTCTTTTAAGTTGGCAGTTGTGTCTCCACTTATTATCAGTGTGGTATCATCTGCAAACATTAAACATGTGCTCAAGTCACCAAGTTGTTGTGGCATGTCGTTGGTAAAAAGAATAAATAGGATTGGTCCTAAAACCGAGCCTTGTGGCACTCCCCGGGTTATTTCCTTTGGACTAGATTTCACAAACTGAACCATGTTGTTTGCTGTGTATTTTATCTCAACCACTTGGCTACGTCCAGTTAAGTAGGATTGGAACCATGATTTAGCTGATCCTTTTATACCAAGTGCATCAAGTTTTTGAAAGAATGAGGTCGTGTCCCAAGGAGTCAAAGGCCTTGCTGAAGTCCAGTAGAAGTCCAGTAACTATCTTTCCATCTTCAAGTAGATCAATTACATTTTGTATAAGACTAGTTATTGCAGTTGTGGTAGATTTTCCTTTGACAAATCCATGCTGCTTGTCGGTTAACAGATTGTTGTCTTGTAAGTGTTTTAATAATCTTGCAAGGACCACTTTCTCTATTAATTTAGAGAAATTTGAAACCAATGATATTGGTCTGTAATTTGAGGGATCTGTGGGAGCACCTTTCTTGTATTTGGGGTAGACCTTTGAGCATTTTAAAGTGCCAGGGAATAGTCCTTCTTTAAAATGATTTATTAATTATACTTGCTAATGGAGAAATCAATTCATAGGCGCAGACTTTGATTATTTTGGAGGGAATTTCATCCAGTCCTGCTGACCATTTAGGTTTAAAAGAGGCAATTATTCTTTGTAGCTCTTCTGGGTTGGTAGGAGTTAGTTCAGAGAGGTATATGTTGCACCCAGCGATGTTGTTATGTGTAAGTGGGGTTCTTGATATATTGTTTTTTTCCAGCGCCTCATCAGCAGCACTAACGAAATATCCATTAAGTTGTTCTGCTATTTCAAGGGGCTTTCTTAGTACTTTTCCATCCACTCTTAGTTGAATTTGACCGTCTTCTTGTCCTTGCTTTTTTCCGCTCTTTATTTATAATGTTCCAGATTGCTTTTGATTTATTATGTGCTTTGTCAATGTATTCCTTTGATATCTGCTTTCTCAGTGATTTTAATTTAAGGTCATAGATTTTCTTTGTGGCTGCACAGGTTTCTTTGTCTTCTTCAGCTCCTGTTTGTTCATATCTTGAAAAGGCTTGCAAATAGTCTTGCTTTAGCATAAGCGCGTCTTTGTTTTCGTAGATTTTTGTGTTTTTCTTCCTTCTTGGTCTTTTTTTCTTTTTTGGACAGGCTGTCTCTATATTAGCAGTCAATGATGTAAGGAATTTGTTGTAGGCTTCCTCAGAGTTTTCAGCATTATGGACCTCGAGCCAGTGGTTTTCTGATAGGAGGTATTTCAAGTGTAGCAAGTTTTCTTCATGGAAAACCCGTGTGATTTGACCTGGTTGAGTTGAGCTTGACCTAGAGGACTTGAAACTACATATTTGGGCCCTGTGGTCAGAAATTCCGGTTTGTATCACCTCAATTTTGAAATTTGTAATATACTGATTAGTACACACACAGTCAATGGATGTTGCAGTTGTGCCAGTCACTCTGGTAGGAGGTAGGTGAAGTCTTTCAATGTCAAATGAAGCAAGCATTTCATTTAATTTGGTTGTATTGTTGTCAGATTTTAGAGTGTCCACGTTAATATCACCCATGATGATCAGGGGGTTTTTATGAGCTTTAGTTTCTTCTATGATTGCGGAGAGTCGGACCAGGACCTCATCCAAATTAGCCTTCGGTTGTCTATACAGTCCGAGCAGATACAGTGCACTGTCTGCTTGGCATATTTTGATCATTGAAGCCTCTAGATTTAGCTCCTTGCATTCCTTTAGTACCTCAATGGGAACTATGGATTTCACTAGGCAGTCTTTCGAGTAGATTGCGACGCCACCCATTTTGTGGTCAGTTCTGCTGAAGTGAGAAAGAAGTGTATAATTAATTAGGTTAGTGATGGTAATTTCATTTTCGTTTAGGCCATGTTCTGTCAAGATGATGATATCAGGCTCTGTAGATTGTATTAGGTGGTTTATGCGGTCAACTTTGCTTGCTAGTCCCCTTACGTTCTGGTGTATAATTGTAAAATCAGCTAATTTGCTTTTATTTTGCTGTTTATAAGGTTGTTGTGGCCTAAAAAATTAGTTTGGTGATCTTCGGATGGTTGGGTTGCTTGATTTAAAATTGGTTTGAGCTTGGTTGGGGACGGTGGCTGTAAAGAGTGGTTGGGATTGGGATGTCTTCAGGGCCACTTTATCTGAATCCTGTCTCAGTGTTTTCAAATGGGCTGGTGAGAGCTGATTTAGCGTATCAGAAGAAGGGAGGGTTATTGGGGTCACGTTTTTAGTGGCTGTAGAATTTTTTTGAGTCATAATCTGACGATAATATTCAATATTCTTCGTAAAAAATTCATCTACACTTTGTTTTTCAGGCTTCACCTTTGCATACATTGGTGGTGTTTTTGTAAGTTGCGCTTTTGCCTTGTCTGGCTTACATAGTGATGAATTTAAAGTGTGGTGAGGTGTAGCCATGGTTTCAGGTAGAGGTGATTGATCTCTCTGTTGCCGTGGTTGACTATCTGTTATTTCACATTTCTCTCTGTACCTTTTTGCCTGCAGTGAGATGCTGAAGTAGTTCTTCCCATGTTTCACTTGTCTGTGTTTGTTTTCAGGTGTTGAAGAGAAGGCGGTATAGGGATTTAAGACAGATTTATTAGACTTTTTTATTTCTTGTTTGGGGGTAACAGGAGGATGAGTTTGATCCTTCATGTCTTTAATCAGGCTTTCTAATTTGCCTTGCCTAATTTTTATCTGGTCTATGTTCCAAATTACAGAGGAGTTTGATAGCTGTATGATATTTTCTATATTGTCTTGTCCTAATTTTAGTTTGGCTAGTTCTGTCAGTAGGAATGTATTTGAGGCTAATTGCAGAGTATTTTGAGTCGAGCTGGTAGGTGACTCTGAGTTGCAGGTCTGCGTTTCTATGTTCTTGAAATTTTTTTGGCTGTCCAAATTATCCGTTACCATACACTTGTTAGTCTTAAGTTGTGTAATTTCCCCCTGTAGATGCTTTATTTTTCCTTCATGTTTATGGATTATTTCTCCATTTTTTTTATCATGTTCTTCAAAAGTCATTATTAGTTCTTCTCGCAGTTTAAGCTCTTTTTCCAACTGTCGGTCCGTTTCATTCACGGTTTCTAGAAGGCACAGGTTTCGTTGCAGTACAGTTTCCTTTTCTTCTTCCAATTTTTCAATTTGGGCTTCATAGTGCATGTTGTTTATATTTTTTATTTGGTTAATTTCTGTAGTTAGTTTTTAGGTTTTCCATTTTCATCTGTTCCAGGTCTTGTTTAAGTTTCTCATTTTCCACCAGTAGAGCATTCCCCACTTCTGCTGCAAGAGTAAGAGAGGTTTCAAGATCCGGTTCTTGTTGATTTTTTAGATTTCTAATTTTTTCTTCAACATGTTGCATGCTCTGGCTTTGTGGAGTGGTTGTACAAGTGGGGCATTTCCATTTCTCTATTTCTGCAGTTTTCAGTTGTTTAAACATCTTGTCTGCTATATTCAGGCATTTTGAGTGGAACCATTTCTTACAGTGACCTGTGCAGAGGAGTGCTTTGTATCTTACATTGGTAGCACAGACTCCACAGGGGTATTTATTAGACATAGCCCTTGGAATAATTTTGTTTTATCATTAATTAGCAGATAATAGTATAAAAAAGTTCCCCTTTATGATATTTTGCGGTAAGTAAAAATAAATATAAGTGAATATATATTGAGTAGTATATTTCCTTTGCTATAACAGTAGTTTTCTATGGTCCAGGTGGTTTTATATTGGGGATTCTGATGCTAGTAGGCAGCGATTTTGGTGTGGTTATCAGTCGCTGATAGCATGTCTTAGGAAAAATGCTTTTGTTTACTTAGTTAGAATGAGGTTGTTCTTAAAAAACAGTCAACTGCCAGTGCAAACAGACAGACAGTTTATTGCAAATGTCTGATTATAAGAAGGTGTGCAGTGTATTTATTTAATTATTCATAATAAATAATTATTCTAATTGTACATTGAATATTTTCTAACAGCTGAGAAACAGCTGTAGAATTAGAATATTAGTCTGACAGTCTTATCAGTCAGATAGCAGACTGAGGTCAGTCAAGGCCATGTTGATTGTCAGATTGTTGGATGTAATCTTAATAGACTGGTTTGCACAGGTGTTCCAGTACGTCACCATCTGATATCAGACTGACTAACGTAGTACTTCATTTCTTGTCCAGTTGTATTCTATTTAATTATGGCAGATAATTGTTTTTGAAAGTCATTTATTTAAAAGTGAGCTCCATTAATTTTGAAGATTGAAATGATATTTTGATTTTATTGCAATCAGTTGAAAGTGTTAATTCTTCTTCATCTAGTTAGTCAAAAAAACTATCACAAAACATGTGGATTTTATGTTGTATGGAGACTGCTTCATTAAAGTGAGTTTAGATGGAAATTGTAAGTATAGTTAAGCAAAATTAATTGCTAGAAGTCTACTTTCTTACTTAAAATTATAATATTTACTGTCTGATCGATGTTTATTTTCATTATTCTTTATAAAATTCACCAGACATGAGGACCACTAAAGCACTGTATTGACACCACACTCTTATCAACTAAATAAATGGCTTGCCAAATGGCCGCAGAGCTCTTTTCTATCATTGATTCCCTCTAATGGCTGTTTCTTCTCACTTTTATCTGACCACCTTGATGTCCCTGTAGTTCCTAACAAATTTGAGTTTCCAAACTGCTTACGAGTTTTTAATGCTAAGATTGGTGTGGGTGTTTAAAAACACTACCAAAAGATGAACATTTTGAAATGTTGTGTGCAATAATGTTTTAAGTATGTCACTCTAGAAGTTATATTTTATAGTGAGGGAAACAGGTTATGGCAATATTAGATGTTCTATCCATTAATCAGCATTTTTTTAGAGTGTTCATCTGCGTATATCAGGAACTCCTAGATCTTCTTTTGTGATCAGGCGTACTAGATATATAACATCATCAAAAACTTAAGATCAACAGGATGGTAAAGGATTGTCCATCCCCAGAGGGTTGACTTCTGGCTGGTTTATACCTTCCAGTTGAACCTACACTGGGTTCAACAAAAACCGATCTCGTCACTTGTATCTGGGCAACCCTAACCACAAGTGTCAAGATGGGTGCAAGGTAGATTGATAAGTTTAATCTACTGTGGGGGATGACTGTTGGAGTAAGCGTTAAAGGCAGTTGCTAGCCTAAACATAAGGGCGTGCCAACCCCTACCTGCTTTCACTGAAGAGGCTGCTAGGCTGCATCGAACGACTTTTCACAACCCTGTACCTACAACCAAGACATATTAATGAATTCTCAGCATTTTGATCTATAACTGATTCGTCCTGCATTTTTTTAAAATTTGTTGATGGAATATACTGTGTCATGTTGACAGTGGGAGGAAGGTGACTTCATCATATCAGACAACTGTGCAGTAGCTCACGAGGCGAGCCCAGAGACGCAAGCTTCTCCATCACAAGTGGGGCTCAGAGTTCTGCATCGAACAACTGTTCACAACCCGATACCTCCAGCCAAGACTTGATTACTTCAAAACACTTGATGCCTTACTAAATACTGTATTTTGAGATTGTTTGATAAAAGTTAAAGTATTTACTGTGGAGTACCTAAATTCTTTGATTTATAAAAGTAATTATTAAAAAAACAGCTTTAAATTAATGTAAAGAATGTAAGTTTTAACTAATAGTCTTGAGTGTGATGTAATTGATCAATATTACAAATACTTATTGCAAACCGCTTGTAAATAAAGTAAACTGTTTCCTTTATTGTGATGGATGAAAATGTGCAGAAATATAGTGAGAATTTGACTGTTAAACATAGATTTAAAAGTATTATTTTTAGACTACTGTTTTTCCATGTTGTCTTTCAATAAATATTTGATTTATTATTATTTGTTGTAATGTGGTTTTTAATTAATCAAGTTTTTAAGGACAGACCAAATACAGTTAAATTATGATGCCAATAATTCAGCTCTGATGTTCACAGATATCCTTCTATTTAATTTCCTTAAATATTTTGGAACTCAAAAACTAGAGCTAGTACACGGGATTTCCTGATGTTGCACCATGCTAAGTAAATTTTAGTTTTGAGGTTTGGCTATAAAATCGTACTGTGAACTGAGTTCCAATGAGATTTCTGTTTTATGTTATCTGTGCTAACATTAGTCTTTATTGCTTTAAAACAATAACAGCTCATTACATATGTTGAACTGTATTTTCTATGAGATGACTGAAGAAGCTGAATATACACATGGGGTGGTTTATGTGATTCCTCTCTTACAGTGTATAATTAATATTTATTGCTAACTATGAGTGTGTAAAATGTCTGAAAGCACCTTGATATTTTTTAAACCATATGAAATAAAATTTACAAACATTGCAGAATGTTATACAGCAATCTTAACTGATTTTCTATGCAATAACCATCACATACCTACATTGGATAGTGCCATGGAAATTATAAATGCAAGCCTGGGTCAATATGCATATAATTTTAAAGGTATTTATTTATTAGAACGTAATGCAGTAAATCACACTTGAAAAGCTTAATTTATCACAAAATGATCACAATTGTAAAAATCTGGCAAATCAAGGGTTGCTTCTTTGTATAAGATAAACGTGTTAGGAATCACTCTATTACAAGTAGTGCACTTTGGGTACATACTCAAAGTGCTCTTTGTTATGTACAGACATACAGACTGCCCTTTCATCTTTTGATCCCAAATTCAAAAGGGTAATTTTAGATTAAGAAAACCTATGAACTAGGTTTCTAGGCTCATTATACAGTTATACCACAGATGGATGAACCACAACAAGATTTTAAGAAGGTCCTGTCACAGGTCCTTAATAATATTGTTATTTCCAAACTAAAACTAGAATTAATTTAAAAAAGAAACAACTGAGTTTTAAATAAATCTGTTGAATTTTATAGTAATGAATAATAAATTTTACTTATTTCAGATCAGAGTGTTTAGAATCAATTTCTCTGCATCAAAGTCAAGTCAAAGTCAAAGTCTTTATTGCACATTACATTTGAACATTATTACAATTTGTAATACAAACAGGTGCATTGTCTTAATTTAATAAACAATGTTAAATTTAAAAGTAAAACAGTGGAATTTCCTAAAAGTAAGACAGAAGTATTCAACATACACACTTATTATGCTTGTGCACGTGCTGGGATGTTTAAATAAATTTATTTATTTAAAATATAATTGTCTTGTCATTTAATATCTCATCTGAACTATAATAGGCTTTTTTCAATAATATTTTTTTAATACATTTATGAAATTGAGCTTCTTCAAGATGTTTTAATGGTGTTGGCAAACTATTGTACACACGAATACCCATATATAAAGGACTTTTCTCTAATAAGGTAGTTTTATGAATTGGAAACAACAAAAGATCCTTATGTCTGGTGTTATAGGTATGCTGGTTTGTGTATGAACTATAAATATTTGGATGTTTGTGGACCAGATTTAAAATGTCCAATATGTATAAACATGGCAGTGTAAGTATTTTTTGCTTTTTTAAATATAGGACGGCAGCTTTCTCTGAAGTTTGCTCCCATCATTGCTCTTACCACTGCTTTTTTGTGCCATGAAAACTTTTTTTAAATCAGGAGATGATCCCCATATTACTATACCATACTTAAGAATTGACTGAATATATGCAAAGTATACAATTTTACATGTGTTTATAGATACGGATTCTACTAAAATCTTCATTGCAAATCGGAACGAACTCAATTTGTTTACAAGGTGGTTTACATGGCATTTCCAATTTAAGTTTTTGTCAATTTTGATACCTAAAAATTTGTGAGAGTCCACTAGATTTAATCCAGAATTTTCTAAGAAGCTATTACCATTGTTATTAGGTCTGAAATTTATTATATTGGTTTTAGTTTGATTTAACAGAAGTCCAGTAGAATTAAACCAATTTTCTAACAACTGAAGAGTTCTTGTTATAGGGAATTCCTCCATATTGAAAAAGTTTTTTTCTGTAATAAGAACATTTGTATCATCTGCAAATAAAATAAATTGTTTGTTTGGTATGTCGATTGGTAAATTATTAATATATATAAGAAAAAGGGTAGGCCCTAAAATAGAGCCTTGAGGGACACCATACAGAATATTTTCCCAATCTGATGTGACTCTATGCGAATTCTCATTGATAATGGTTCTTTGTTTCCTGTTATTTAGATATGATTGCAGATAATCCAAAGCTAGACCCCTAATTCCAATTTGATATAATTTTGAGAGGAGCAATTTATGATTTACGCAATCAAAGGCTTTTGATAAGTCACAAAATATACCTGCGGTATACTTTGACTGATCCAAGGAAGTTGAAACACTATTTACAAACGAAACCATAGCTAACTCTGTATTTCTGTTCTTTCTGAAACCATACTGCTCATCACATATTAATTTGTTTCTTTCTCTAAAAAATTTTGTTAATCTAGAATGTACTGCCTTTTCAAAGACTTTTTGAAATGTTGCTCAATAAAGAGATAGGTCGATAGTTTGAGATGTCCTTAGGGAGTCTTTCTTTTTATATACAGGTATGATTTCAGACAACTTTAGTTTATCTGGGAAATGTCCTAAGAGGAATGACTGGTTTTATTATCCTGGTCAATATTGGGCTTATTATTTTGGACGAAAGTTTTCAGTAAAGATATGGGTATGCCATCCCAGCCACATGCCTTACTATTGTTTAAACTAAGAATTATCTTTTCTACCTCAGTAACTGATACAGAATGAAGAAAATCTAATTCTGGTAGTTTGTTTACTGATCTAGCATCAATGTTATGTGTTTGTACTGTTTTTTGGTATATGTAGCGTATCAACAACGTTAGCAAAATGGGCATTAAACTGTTCAGCAAGTGCACGGGGGCCCAAGTGGCTTTTGACTTATTTTTTGCATTGATTATAAACTTTTCATTTGCTATAATTTTTGCTTTGTTTACTACTTTTTTAAAACATTTTTTGTAGTTCTTAACATAGTTTTGGAATTTTGGATCTTTGTTTGTTTTGGCTTATGACATGTAACTCTCTTTTTCTCTTAGCAGACGTTTTTATACCTTCCGTAATCCATTTTATTTTTTTCATATTATTTACTTTAATAGTCTTTAAAGGAAAAGCCTCATTCATACAAGATATAAATTTATAGAGAAAACACTTATAATTTGCCTCTACACAATCCAGGAAATGGAATTCATTCATTTCACGGTCTAAGTTTATTAAGAAACAAAATGAATTGTCTCCATTATATATTCTGATATTTTTTGTTGGTTTTTTATAATTTTGAGAATTGTTTGAGTATGGTAAGGAAACGATAAGTACATTATGGTCTGAGAGGCCAGGATCTGTGTTGAGAACACTGCTACTGCCCCATTTTAAACTGGTTAATATGTTATCTATACAACTCATTGTTGTATCAGTTATTCGAGTTGGTTCTCTATTATTTATCTTATATCCAAATTGTTTTGCTAAATCCTGAAATGATTCTGAAAATTTATCATTTTGTAACAAATTAATATTAAAGTCTGAAGCAATAGCTACAAATTTTGTTTTTGAGTCCTTTTCAAGTATTTGCATTAAAAGTTTTAATTTATGTATAAAGAGGTTAGTCATTGAGTAGCCTGGTGTTCTGTATATTGCCACAATTAAACAATTCAGAGATTTTGATTTCTGTAAATGATCCTTCAAAGATGAACTCTTCATTTAGGATTGAGAGATCCGGTCTAGGAGTACCCTGTAAATGGTTTTTAATTAGAATGCAAGACCCTCCCCTAGATCTATTTCTAAAAAATCCGTCAGTTAATTTAAAACCATTTAATTTATTTAAAAAAGTTTGATTAGAATTTTTTATGTTGTGTTCATTAAGGCAAATTATTTGTACATCATATTTACAGTTTGTTATTAACAACTCTAGTTCATCAATTTTGCTCTTAACACCTTGGATGTTGTAATGTAGCATAGCGGGACATTTATTATCCTTTATTTTTTATACTACTGTTTATCTTTTTTCCAGATATTAGATTTCCTTCATTGATGTTTCTACATTTTTCTAAAAAACTCTTATCACTATCTAGATTAGGACTACAGATTATAGCAGGAATGCGTGGTGCAGTTGAAGGGGTCACTAGTCCAATTCCAGCAGGGTAGTCAGTGTTTGGAGGAGAATGGGAGGGCCGAGATTCACTTACAACTTGTGGAGTCGTAGTTGCAGTCCAGAGTAGAGCGAGAGTATTGCAGTGTTCTCAAAACTTCTTCAGCAATTTTTCTTTTTCCTCTTTTGTTGTAGTGCATACCATGGTTGGTATATAGATGACGTGGTAATAGATGAAGTTCTAGTAGTCTAATGTTTGTGTCCGTATTTGAAATCTTGGTAGTTAGTTCCGTATTTATTGTATCAATTTTACTGTCTAATTCTGGCTTATCATGACGCATAGGCAAGGTCGCAAAAATGAGATTTGTTTTCTTTGTACATTCCATTAACCTTCCAAACTCTTCCAAGATATGCTTTTTTCCAGTGCTTTCAACATTGTTTGTGCCTCCTATTACAAGAATAAAATCATCTTCATTGAAACCACTTGAAAGTTCCTCTACTTCTTTAATTACCCCATTTATCTTTGCACCTGGCCTCACAACTGCAGTTACATTTAAGTTTGTCTTTTGCTGCACTAGATTACTGAGATTTGTCCCATGGCTATCAGCCATTATTAGTAATTTGGATTTTGCAGCCAGAGATACATGAGTATGTGCAGAGATTTTCTTCAATATGTTTACTTTCCTGGTATTACTTACATTTTTGGTTCTTTTACTAAGGGAGTTTATGGTATCAGGAGTGTTGCTAAATTCTTCTTCCTCTTCACTATTGTCCTCAGACAGAACCTCAAAACTGTTTTGGCAATAAATTGTGGAACTATGTTTTTCCATTTGAACTTTTGATGTATGTGTAGGTTTTTGCCAATTCATTGAAAGATTAGAATTAGTCCCTGACTTGATCTAAGCATGGAAAGCAGTTTAAACATTTAAGTGTATTTTCTCTTGTATTTTTAAATTTGTTTTCTAGGTCAGTATAATCCTTTTGCATCATAGCTATAACAGTTTTTTTTTAGGTTTTCATTTTCTATTTTAGTTTCTTTGAGTTCCCGTATTAGGATTTGGGTTTGAAAGTCTTTTGTATTATGTTCTTCTTGTAGCATAGAAGATATTTCATTCGTTTTCAAACTAATTATTTCATCTTTTTCTATCATACTTTGTTCTAAGCTTATACATTTTTCAGTCAAAGCTTCTACTTGAAAATTCAGATCCATATATCTAGGAGTGTTAACAGCCTTATCTTCAAAATTTATTTCGTCACTTCCTACATTAGATCGGTTTATAGAGCTTTGGAGAACAGGAGTTGAGCACTGTATAGATGCACTATTATTACTTATAGAAACTCTCATTTTTTGTTTTTTTATTGATTTCCTCCTCAATCTCTTTTATTGCTAAACAAAAATCTTTGTTATTCATAATTTTTCCCTTTGAAAATTGTTGTTTGCTTTCTCTATAATGAGTCAATTCACTTAAACGACATTTGCCCGTTTCTTTAGTTTTATAGAACATAACATGAAATATGGACATATTTCCCTTTTTTTCAACAGTTTGTATTATAGCAGGCCAGGCTGCATGGCCCCTTATTTTGGCAAAGACAAAATCACCTTCATGGAATTTACTTGCATCCATTTTTATCATAATCGTTGCATAAATCGATTAAAAAACTGTATCCTTTTATTAGAACTTTAATAAAATTCTTGCACTTACAGCATTGAAAACCTTAAAATTTTCAAGAAGTTTTGGAATATCAGTTAGTATAAAAAGAAAACTAAAACCTGTGATAAATATTTATTATATTTAAGACAATATATGGTATTAAATGTTTACCAAGTGTTTCAATTTTATTTTTATACTAATTATAAAACTCTGCATTGTGAAATACCTTGACACAAAGGAACATACAAATACACATTTAAACTGAAATAATAAATTACATATAATTCTAGACTTTGATTTATTACAGTTTTCATGTTATAAAACAATAAAATCATGAAAATTGCTGCGTTGTTTAAGTCTCAAGAAATTCCATTTATATTCACTTCTCTCTTGAAGGTAACATTTATTTAAAATCTTTCTCTGCCTTATGTATACCAACCTAGGGTTTGTAGACCTGTTTATTTGACTTTTACTTTGCGGGAGTTTTTTCCAGAAATCCCCTATATTTTAGGGGATTGTTCCTATGGTTATAGCTAAATCATTTTTAACTTTGTTGGATTTTTTTGTTTTTATTATTATTCTCTTTGTATGTGTCTGAAAACATTTTTTTTTAACCATTAAACATAAACCAAATTTTGCTTGGGTGTTAAAGTTACTGATGCCTCTTAAAAAGGCGGTAATTTGAAAGTTTTGAGTCACAATATTACGAAACTGCAAGTATTTTACAAAAATAACTATTTTTATAAACTTTGTTTGAAATCCAAGAACAAAAGTCAAGTAAATTTTAGTGAAAAATAACCTACGTATTGCAGCTTTAGTAACATTAATTTATTTGTCCCTAAAGAGAATCTTCAATGTCACAAATAAATCTATTTAGGTGACAAGATATTTTATTAGTTTATTAAATGTTGGCTAGTGGCAGTATACAGTGTCTAAAATAAATAAAGTTTATTAAAAACTCACTTTTATATAATTTATTCTTGTAAAAATTACCTTGAATTCATCGTTACTTATGGAACATTTATACTAAGGATATAACTTATTTTACAAGCTGTGGTTGCCATTATATTACATTTTCATGCTTGTGTCACCAATTAAGTACTTGCAATAAGGTACTAGGTAATACTGCTTTTGGACACGATATTAGTAGTTTACTTAACAATAACATTGTACACGTTTTTATCACATTTTAAATTACTTATTCAATAGTGCTGAAACATGTCAAAAGTTGTATGAAAACTCTAGTAGGCATTTGCTCTTAAACGATTAAGTTAAACAAAAGCAATAAACCCCCTTTAAAATGTTATTTTATATTCAAATTGCAAGAAAATGTAGGTTATTCCATAAGAAATCTGAAAGTTACCTGCCATTTTGAAAAAGGTTTTTGAAAAGTAGCAAAAAAATTAAAATTTTAATTTTAGGTCTGTAACAAACAAAAAGTAGGCAAAGTCCTCCAATTCTGTAGTAAATTTAGTCGTTTTTAAGATACCAATGTAGGAACTTCAGATACCTTGTTTGTACACGAAATGTATAATTTATGGAAGCAACCAAATATTGTTTTTAATAATCGAAATCCACTACTCAAAGTTTTAATACTTCTATGCAATTTAATACTTTCAATACACAATTGCTCTGTTTTCTGAAAGAGTGATTCCTAATAGGGTATTCTATACGAAATGACAGTTGTTTTATGGTTCAATATTGATGTTATTTAAATAGCCCCGAATTTTTAACATAAAAGCTTATGAAGTGATGTTCTCAAAATAGACAATAGACAACTCAGAAGGTTATCGTCATTAGCCACATTTTCTACAATGGTGCAATAGACATAGTCAATACTGGTAACACGTTGTAGAACATGAAGAAAACTTAAAATAAGAACATTGTAATGTTAATAAATGGACAACTACGTTTTTGATCTAAAATACCTGAAATCCGTGATAACTGTATACAGTGGCGTAACTAGACAGAGTCGCGCCCCCCCCGCAGCGTACTGAAATGCGCCCCTCCTGTCGGCTCCTAACACCCCCCCCCCCTTCCTCCTACTGACCTACACGCATCGTTATAATTATAGCCTACTTCCCCTGGTCTACCTTTATTCTCATGATGTTCACTCTACTTACGGTAAATTGTAATAGAAAACAAACCTTTACTTTTTAAGAGTGGCTTTAAATTTGTGTAAATAGTTGATAGTCCCGTGCTGTGCAATGTTTATTTTTATACATTTTGTAAAAAGATCAAAAAGGAAAAGAAAACTTTAAAATGAATTATTCATCATAATTAATTTATTAATGAAACTATCTCAAACATTAAAATAAAAATAGAAAAAATTGTAGACATGTTAATTATTTCCATTTATTTAAACCCTCTCCTCTTCTTAAAACTGAAATATTTTTCAGCTAACATCTTCAAGTTGATCCTACGAGCCCGTTCATGTTCTATGCTCAAGACTCCCAAAGCGCTCAGCCTGGTATTGGTCATAGTGTTTCTCAAATAATTCTTTATGAGCTTGAGTTTAGAAAATGACCTGAAAATTTATATAAGATTAAAAAACTATGTTGTTAACATATATGCCATTTTCAGGTTATAATACAAGTATATAATTAAAGGGTATAATAACTCTTCTTAACACAAAAATTAATTTTAGTTAGTACGGGTTTTTATGATATTTTGGTGATTACGAACCTTTCCGCTGACGCTGACGTAACTGGGAGAGTCAAGAACATCATCATCGCTGTGCAGACATCAGGAAGGCTGCTTGACAAAGTCACGTTTTCTATCATTAAATATGAGGCTAAATCCTTAACTTTTTTCAATCCTCTTGTTTTTATTTCATCCGAAACAATGTTTCTGAAACACACTATTTGTGTCTCCAACCCGTGTGAAACATCTTCCTCATACTTTCTCACAAAACTTCCTGGCTGAAAAAATTAGTTTCATCATCACTTTTCTCTGTGAGGTACTTTGGAGTTAAAAAGATGAACTGATCGTTAATCCTGACCATGCTCTCAAAACGTCTGGAGATTTGAGCAATAACTATATCCAAGCTCCTGTAAAATACTTTTACTTTGAATTCTTGCAATGGATTAGAAAATTCAACATCGTTGGTCAGTTCGTCAAAAAAGTTTTTTACTTTTTTACATCGTTTAGTCGGCAGAGAAGACTCAATATTCCATCCCCTGGCTAGCGTTTCAGCTTCTTTAACAACACCTTCAAACTCATTTCTTGCTCTCTTTAGTTCAGTCATACTCTTTCCAAGAAGGGCTGTAGCTTCGTCAATTGATACATCCTCTTTTTGTAGTGTTTTAGATGTAATATTAATTCTCTCTAAAACCTTACTTTGGAAAGTAAGCATCAATACAAATTGAAAACACGTCATTTGTTTTTTGAGTCCAGTTGCCTCTAAAACCTCTTTATTCTTTTTAGAAGTCAGAATAATATTCGTCAAACAGCTTAAGACAGAAACAAAGTTACACTTTATGGCCAGTAAACAATCGTACCTAGATGACCAACGGGTCGGACACAATCTTTTGAGTGTCTTGCTAAGTATAGACCCCCTTTGCTCCATAGATTTCTCTCTCAAAGCTTGCCATCTTGGCAGGCTTTCGCCGAAAAACACGTAAATTTGATTGACCAAATCGTAAAATAAAATCATTTCTGTTATGTCAGTAACTGAGTCATTGAGTACCAAATTTAAATTATGCGAGGCACAATGCACGTACTCTGCATTTGGCGACTTTTGCTTTATTCTAGATTGGATTCCAGAATAGTTTCCACTCATTACGGCTGCCCCGTCATAACCCTGGCCTCTACACTTTTCAATTTTAATGTTGTTTTCTTCTTCCAAAAAATTACAAACCTCGTTAGTAATTTTTTTCCGAATTTTGGCCTGTAAGAGCTATGAACCCTAAGAATGATTCTTTAATTTCAAGTTTTTCGTAGTTTTTGGACTGCCACATGTCGTATTACTATCGATAGTTGATCAGTTTTTGAGACGTCTTGAGTGGTGTCTAATACCAGAGAGAAGAAAGGAGCTGCTTGGATTTCACTTACAACTTCATCCAGAACATGCTGTGACGCAAACATGATCATTTCATTTTGGATTTTGGGGAGACAAATACTTAACTTTGCTTTGATCGTTTTCTAAGTGACTTTTTAGAAGAGGATCGTATCGTGACAACAAATCTATAATATTCAAAAAGTTTCCAGAAGTAGTGTCCACTGTTTCAATATTTTCATTCCGATGCCCTCTGAACGCTAAGTTACAAGTAGCCATAGTTATTACTACATCTAAAAGTCTTTTGAGAATCTCACAATACTCAGGTTCATACTTTTGAATAAGTGATTTTGCATCTTGGCTATTTTTTACGGTACTATATGCTAAACATGAATTTAAGTGTATACGAGATGTTTCATGTTCTTTAATTTTTTTGCTTAAACCTTGCCAATCATTTATTAGACCTTTACACCAAGCATCTTTAAATTTAGGGTCAGTTCTGTCAGCGAACAACCAACAAGGTTCACAGTATACGCCATTTAATAAAGGTGAATAACAAAGCCAAAACCGTTCTAGTTTTTGGCCCGTTTTGGCAATTTTGTAATAAAAATCACTGCTAAAAGATCTATTGTTTGTCGAGTCTTTAGGAAAAGGCCCTGTGGGCCTACATGGTTCAGAATTCAAAATGAAAGTTTTATCTTCTTCTTTTAAGAGGGATACTCCGTCATTAGTGTAGAGCCCAATGTCAGTTTTAAAAACACCACGTTGTTGACTGATTTCATTAGTATCAATATGCAAAACACAGTTTTTATCAATGTCTACGGTACAGCTACAGCTATCATTATTTATCTTAACGTCTAGACTCACGTCTGGTTCGTTATTTGTGAATTCAGGTGGGGTCTGAGTAGATGTTTCCATTTTCTGTCTCGATGGTAGGTAGGTCAGAACTTATTTCACTACACTCACAAATTAAACCGGAAGTTATTTGTTTCCTTACACTGTCATTGTTTTTACTAAGAGATATGTCAGATTTAAAAAATAGATCAATTTTTTGGTGTTTTTTTTGCTTTTTCTTCCTCCTCCTTCTTCCGCTTTCGGTATTCTGCACCACTAGGTTTTTTAGACATTTTTGTTTAATTATTGATTTAGTTTTCTAGTACATCGTCCCATAATATAAGTTTCCTGTAAGAGGTGTAGTTTGCAAACACTTTTCACCGCCACCACAGTTGTAGGCTACTGAATAAATCACAACTTTCGAAAATGCAGTAAACGTAACGAGTAATGAATATATGACTGAGTGACAAGGAACCACAGTATACTGTGAAGGAACTACCTAACAATAATTGGTACTTGGTAGTGTGGAGGGAGAGGAGGGGAGTATTCAAGTCGCAACATGAAACAAGGCAGTACACGCACGCACACCCCCACGCTCACACACGGTCCTAAAGCGCCTTAAAATACACTTCCGTGGCGGTTCAGCAAATAGTTTGCCTGCTTTAGTTTTGAAGGCGTTTAACTAAAACAAGAAATGATAATAGGCCTACGATATTCCTCGCTAGCTCATTTATACAAAAAAAATTATAAGGAATTACAATGAAAATAGTGATATTCAACCTTAAGAAATTTGGTAAAATCGGTATAATTTTTTTTATTTTTTTCATTCCTTCGTGTGGCGCCCCTTGACACGCCCCGCGCCCCCCCGCATTGCGGGGGTTGCCGGGGGTATGTATTACGCCACTGACTGTATAGTAATATATACACCAATAGTAATTAAAATAAGTTGCACAGTTTTAAAACTAAACCAGACTTAAACACATCACATTTTAAAATACAAATAAATAAATTAATACAACTCTGTAATTAAATTTAGAGCTCAACATTAAAAACTGTTAAAATTTTATTAAATTAATATCACAGGTAATTTATTTGTTAACTAAATAAAAAGCCCTTGATTTAAACCAGTTATTTATAATGGGTTTAAATTTAGCTACGCTGCATTCACTGTCTTAGCAATTTCTCGTAGTTTATTAAACTATTTAATTTTCATACAAAGATGTCTGTTTTCTGTAATCTTATTGATGGCGAGTTTATAAATTCTTCTGTTCCTTAAACCATGTTTATGAACCTCTTGCCTTACAGTGTAGTTAGATAGGGTTTCCTTAACATCGAAGTAACATTATAGATGTATAAACAATTTAACGTCATAATTTGTAATTCACAAAAAACTTTAATACACGACTGTCTGTTAGATGAAATATTGTTATTATCTATAACACTTTTTTTCCAGATAAAGATTTTTCCTGACTTCCTGCTATTTCCCAAAGGGTCGTACCATATGAAAAATGTGAGTGAAAAGACACATAGTTGACTGAGATTACCACATATACTTGTATGTTTGAATATTTGTTTAAAACTTAAATCGGATCAAGTAAGAAAATCTAGCTAATTTTTGAGGGATTATGTTCTGATAATAAATACCTTTAAAATGATATGCATTTGATAATTGGATTTAAAATTTGCATGACCACTTCCCATGGGTCATTGCCCAATGTAGGGGTGTGATGGTTATCTTATAAAATTGTATAAGATAGCCATATAACATTGTGCAGTTAATAGATTTTATCTGCTATGGTTTAAGAAAATTGTGTTTCCAGACACTTTACACACCCTATTTGTATATTTAAAAGGAAATCTTTACATGAAGACTGCTACTGGCAAAAAAAATAGTCATTGCAAATGTTCTACCAGAGAAGGAGCAGGATGTATAGAATCCAAAAGGAAATCCTGTTTTATCTAATCAGACCAGATTGCACTAGTTCAATCCCACAAGCACATAGAAGTGGTAATCTTATCTTTGCACTGATAAGTTCACTAGGCCATTGAGTGATCATTCAGCCAACCAGTTAGTCTGTAACCAAATATGGTAAGTTATCACTCATTATAAATGTATATTATATTCTTTTAACCCTGGAACTGATACAGTTAATTTCCCACAATAATACAGCAATTTTGACTGTTTTATAAACTTAAAAATTCATAAAAAATACGTAATTAACATAATTATATTATATATATATGGACTGGAGAATCTTATATTGTAACAAAACAAGGTACATACTTTGCATAGAAATTTTTTTCTCACTAAGAAAACAAAAAGTTGAAATTTGAAGAAAATATTTTTCTCGTTTCCCAGTATGTGTGGCTCCAATGCTATAACGAATTAGGGTAAAGTGTAAAATACATTAAATGTTCACAATTTAATTCGAACAAAATGTTTTAAAATACATATAAAAGATAAACCAAAGATAAATAAATTAGGCATACAAAACTAATATTCTGTACTGGAATGTGCTAGTCAGATTCACTTTCTGAACTGAAATGTATTTATGGACATGGTACTTGAAAAGAAGGTCATAGATCTATGTTTGTTCTTATTCCAGTAGTCTTCAATATTTTTTATCCTTACCAAGCCCATATTCAATACCAATTCAATAAATCTTTCAATTTCTGGATGGGTAACTTCCTTCCATTTTCCTAGCCTAGACAATCGTTTCGACTCACCTGACTTCTTTTGTTTTTAATTTTGTTGTTAACATATGCATTTGTATATCTTCTCAATAAGTCCCATATACAAAGTTAGAAAAGAAGAGATAGAAATAGTGTGTAGGCCTAAAATTCCTAGGAGAACAGTTTAGAATGCCCACATTCCTAGCACTAAACTTGTTTTTAATGTTTTTTCTGGCTCTGGTGATAGGATATGAACCTATTTGGGACATGAAAATCTATTCATAATGTTAGAATTGGTAGACTTGAATCACTATCACTGAACTCACAGAGATCAACAGGCAGTTCTTGATCACTCTTATTACCTGACAAACGAACATCATCTGGTATTTCATCGCCTAAATCACTGTCGTCATCAGAACTATGATACTCTTTCTGGAACATATCTCTGGTATCATTCGAATGACATGGATCAGTCATATTAGGGTAGAAGAACATAAACAAAAAATACTACAATAACAGCAGAACAAAACTGCCATCTTAGACATAGCGAAACAATTTTAGTGAATCAGTCAGCTGGCTACATGGCGTAGCGATGTGCTTTGTTCTTTCTGCCACTGATGTAGCAATAATACTTCTCTATATATTCAGATAGTATAATCGATATTGAGAATGAGTTAAAGAATCGATTGACATGTGTTTCATAGAAATATGTTGAACGGTTGCCGAGTAACACAATCCGAAAAAAAGGAGTCGTAATTTACGACTCCATCATGAAAGAGACATGTAGATGAGTCGTAAAATACAACTCACATCAATTCTAGGTTTAATCCATGTATCCAGATGAATGTTTTTTTATTTTTTATCTATATAGAAAACAAGTTTCAATCCGCTTTGTACGATCATATTTGAAGAAATGATTTATTTGCTACTATCCACAAATTAAATTCCAACGTTAATATGTGATATAATTGACTTGGACTGCACAAGATTAGAAAACATGCATTTTTTGTATTATTACAATCTGTTTATCTCTTTATACCAAATAAAATATTTCAATTTTTGTCTTTACATTCTTTTGTGTCTTGACAATTCTTTCTCTTCTTGTTGGTTTTTATGGAATTTTTAATGATAGGTTTATTCTCAGCAAAATATAATATCCTACTATGACATACAAACTTGCAAAGTTAAAATACAGCAACAAACTGTTTCTGAGTTATTATTTTTTTTTAATTAAAAATACAGACAGATGCTGAACGAAGTAAAATAGACCATAGTGTTATATGAACTTCTTTCACTTATTTGTCCATATTAATCATGATTTCTTCTGTCATTTTATCGATTTGCTCTAACTTAATGTAGTTTTCTGCTACTTAATATCATTTGCATAAGATGCTTTAATAACTAGAACACAATATTTAGTAACCATTTGATTCAAGAAACTTCATATCATTTCCATTGCATTAAGTTCGAGATGGTAGTGAGGTTCAGGTAGAGTATATTTTTAACTTCATAAGGGATTTTAAAATAATGCGCTTCTTTTGTTTTAAGTTTTTATCATAATTCTGACACGAAAACGTCCTACTATAACAGGTATTAACACGTCATTACACTGTTTGTACATGACTGCACACCCTGCGGCAATTTTCTCACATCTTGTATAAATGGCTATACAAATTATATAAACCAAGTAAATCTTACAAAACTTGATCAAGTATACCTGTTATTGCATTGTCTTTAACAAATATAGGTTTATACATAGAAATAATCTTTCTGAATAAAAAAATGTATTTCCTTTAAAATTGAAAATGGAAATGTTTTGTGCTGTCCTGTGGCTACATTGGACATGAGCAATTTTTGGCTGCTTTATTCTTCTGCCACTATAACATATAAATTAAGTAAAGATATTGAAAAACAGACAGAATTGCAAGTAGAAAATAAAGGGAATATATGCCCGAATTGCTCACATCTGTCGAAAACAATGGTCCCTCATCACATGTTCACAAAAATTCTGTTCTGTTAGCAAAATGTTCACATATTAATTAAATAAAGTAAAGACTCCAATCTGATTTTACACAAGATTAAGCAGTGGAAGTACTGGATGAGGATACCAAAGATAACTCCACCCCTACTTTTTCAAAACAAAGCAAATACCAACAAAAATCAAATACCAACAAATAAAACAAAAATTTCTTCAAAAACCACTTTCCAACAATTACAGAGGCCACACTTGCAAAAGAATCTTCTCTTAACACAAAAACACTTCTACCATTTCCAACAAATATTAAGCAACATAGTTCTTTTATCTCAAAAACAACTGAAAGAGAAATAATATTTGTGATATCGAAATTAAAGTCCAAACAATCTGCTGGAATTGATGAAATCTTCCCTAAAATGTTAAAACTGTGTTTGAATGAATTAACACCTCTCTTAGTTTCAATCTTTAACTAATAATTTGAGGAAGGAAAGTTTCCATTGGGAATGAAAGTGTCAGAAATCTATCCAAAACTTGAAATTGGTGAAAAAAATACTTACTAAATACAGGAAAATATCACTCTCTCAACTTTTTCAAAAATATGTGAAAAGATTGTTCTCAAAAGACTTCTATGTAATACATTCTAAATCACTGCTCCCAACATAACTTGCTAACAAATAAACAAACATGGTTTTCCAACTGGAAAATCAACAACCACTACAATAATCAAGCTGATAGTGACTGTTATTGACAATCATTGAATCTCACCTGGACACCACATCTTGACAATGTTAGTAAAAACTTGAACACTGGCCTGTACGTTTATAAAGCAAATAAAATCAATAAGTGACAATCATACAGCTAAAACAGCATACTTCTCTCATTTTGGGGCATATTTTCAATGTGATCTAATTGTTTGGGGTACTTCTGTTATAAATTTGAAAAGGATCCTTGTTTTACAAAAAAAGGCATTAGGATCCACTTTTATCTCCAAAGTCGAGAATCCTGTAGAGCTTTTAAAGCACAGAATATCTTGACAGTGATATATGTTTTTGTAGAACTGGTAATAGAAGTTACTTAATTAAAAATTTATATTTACATGCAATATAATATACAGGATAAATAACTCAAGGTGGCAACCACTGGGATCTCAAAAAGTATTAAACTTTACTGTACCTTATTTTTATTGCAAAATATTCACTATAATACATTAGCAAGATACTTACACAACGACTGAAATGACTTACACAATATGTTGCAGATTTTCACCTGATTTAATAGCACCTGAACCCGATCATTTTGACTCTATTGTTGTCAGTGCAGTGCTGACCTTCAAAATGCACACATGTATTTATGAAGATGAAGGTCACTTTGAAAATCTGCTTTAAGTCATGAAAACAATTACTTTCAACACTAATTAGGTGTTTTTGTGCAATTTAAACAGCTTTCTAATATTTCATTTAGCAAATATTGCACTCTGAGAATATTTTTTACAATGATGAAACATGCCTCTTTAATAACTGTTCAAAAAGCATTTTCTGAAACTTTCAGCACTCCTAGCAGCTAAACAATTAAGTATAATAAAACAAGACCAAGAATAAAAAGTCTTAGAATTGCATTTTAAACCCCAAACAAAAAAGATTGCCTTAAAACAATTCTTCAAACAATATGTTAGTTCAAAATGTATCATCATGCAAATTTAAATTTATAGTTGCAGTTATCCATCTTGAATAAAGGTTTAAACTTCAGCATGAAAACCTTATTGAACAGGAATATGTATTTGTTGTTGTTGAATCAAACATAGAATTATTAAATAATGACCAAAGAAATGCAATTAGATATGACGTAAATTAACTCTTCTCAAAGTTAAAGTCAAAGTCAAAATCTCTTTATTTACATAGTCTTCAAGACTATGTAGTGGCGTCAACATGATATAATGCATAGTAATACAGTGAAACAATGTAATAGAACTAAAGTAAAAATACCACATATAACCTTTTGTCTTTATAAACACGGTTGTCTCCAACCGTTCAAGGAATAAAACGGTCGTTCTTGCAGCCAGGTTTTTGGATGTCTTCTAAAATGAAGGTGGCTGGTTGTCTTTATTTCCTCTGGCAGTAAGTTCCATATTTTTGCTCCAGTGTAACTCGGTTTCATCTCAGTGGATGTTAGTCTGTGTACTGGAAGGGAGAAGTTTCTTGCATTTCTGGTGTTGTATTGATGATATTGTACTCCGCTGCGTGCAATTTCAGGAGCATTAATGTAGACATAGGTAGCAGTTTCCAAAATATAAAGGTTGATGGCTGTAAGAATCTTCAGTTCACGGAAAGCTCCTCTACAGGTTTGTCTAGGTGGTAATGTCCCCAGTATTCTGATGGCTCTTTTTTTTAGAGTTAAGATACGTTGAATGTTTAACATAGTGGTTCCACGCCAAACAACAATACCATACAGCAGGTGGGTTTCAAAGAGAGCGTGATATGCAGTCTTGGCTGTAGTTCGCTAGTAAGTCACTTATGGTCATCATTCTACGCATCACAAATAATCCTGAACTTAGTTTACTGCAAAGGGAGTTAATATGGGGTGTCCATGATAAACTGTCATCTATTATAATGCCAAGATATTTGGTTGAGGTAACTTCTTTAAGATCAGGGAGTCGCCCTACAGTCTTTCTGTCTCTCCCAAATATTAGTTAGCTACCAAGACGTTGCATGACAATACTGCATTGCCATGCTTAGTGCTATAAAGCTGTCTATCTAGTTGTTTTGGGTCAGTCTGACTAAGCAATAGTGCAGTGTCGTCAGCATACATGGTCAATGGACTAAAATCCTGCATGAAATAAGGTAGGTCATTCGTGAAGAGAATAAAGAGGACAGGAACCAAGATTCATCCCTGCGGCACTCCTCTAGTGATTGGGTTTGGTTTGGAGCGTGTTATATCAACTTTCCCGTTTTTATTATGTTTAATCTCAACCAGTTGACTTCTATTAGATAGATAGCTAGAAAACCATTTATTTGCATTATTTTGTATTCCAAGGGTTTTTAATTTCTCTAGAAGGTGGTTGTGATCAAAACAGTCAAAGGCTTTGCTGTAATCGAGAAGTACAGTAGTGGCAATCTTGCCTTCCTCGAGCTGATCCAAAAGGAACTCCATTAAGCTGATCAAAGTAGTTGTTTTAGATTTATCCTTTTTAAAATGAAACAATGTGCAAAAAATATTTCAAAATTAAATCAAGACGTTTAGAAATAAAAGTAACATGTTAAAATCATTAAAAAGCAAAGACGTCTTCTACCTAAAAGCAGTTAAAAATGACACAATCGTTATATTAGATCAACATGCATATTATTCATGAGTACAAAACATGCTTAATGGATGGCTTAAGTAACCCTTAATATTGCATTGAATTGGTTAACTCTCTGACCAATATTTCTTCTCTGGTTCATCTACAATATTTAGGTTAGGAGACAGGCAATACTTGTCACTTACTGAAAACAATAAAAGACTGATTAAGATTACAAATATCTTATTGGCACGGTAAAATAAAAAGAAAATGAGTATTTTTATTCAAACTATCCAAATCTTAAATGTTTTTTTTATATGCAAAGCATAATAGGCTGAAATACTCAAATAATTAGGATGGTATCATAATGAAGTATATAATTTTACAACTGTACTACAAATAAAATTAATGCCTTACTATGTCATTGTTTCGTGTTTGTCTGACAATTTGCAGTTCGTTTATCAGTGATTAACTTATTTGATACAAACACAATTCAATTAACTGCTGTCATAAATCTGAATTCTTATTATACACACATATTACACCTTTACCACCAACTACCTGTGGAAGCCACAATGATTCAAACTTTATAGTACCTTATCATTCTTACCTGTGTTGTGAGCATGCACTGAGAAATTTTCAGCTTTTATAAAATAACAAAGGCCTTAGTGTTCACAGGTTCTTACCCTATTACTGTTTAAGTAATTAACTAAATTATACTGTCTGAAATAATCAACTATAACTTTCTAAATAGCAGCGTTTACTGGTATGTATTAGACATCTACCTTTATTACTACAATTATTACACTGTACAAGATGTTAGCTAAAAGCCAAAATGGCTATATTAGAAACCTTCCACTTACATAAAACATATTTACTTGAAGATTAAGCTATCAAATGCAAAGAGCTACAATAATATTCAGGTGTTTTTGTTTGGGATTTCTATTTTTAATTCTTGGTCTGAGAAAATCGATATGTACGTACATGGGGTGAAATTGGAACTATGTTTTCTTGCGAGAGGGAGGACAGATACAAGTTATTTAAGGGGTATCCCATTGTTGGTTGTGAACTAATACATGACTATGTAGGTTAGAAATAATTAAGCCAGGGGCTAGGACTTGACTTTATCACAAATATTCTTTGGTTTAAGCGAAAGTAAGGTGAATTTGGCCCACAAATTGAAATCGCATCCGCATAGCTTGATTGGGATGGAATGTTGTGGTGTTTGAGGGATAGCATTTTGGGTAGGCTATATCCCATTGAGAGATATACAAGTAACTTATTTTATTCCGAACAAACCGTAAAGCAAACTTAATTATAAAAATTGAAAAAAACATAAGAAATCATTGCTTAAAAAGTAAGAGAGATTCTTTATTTATCAGAATAATTAAGATCAAACACAGTGTCAAGTTACATACACAGACAAAACAATTCCTTCTATAGGTCAAAATGTAAATTCTTTCCGTTTCAATAAGTCAGAAATGAAGTACAAAGGTTTGTTTCTCAGCCAGTCCAGCAAAAACCTCCTCAGCACCTCTGGATTTTCTTTTTTCATTTCAGCAGGCAGAACGTTGAAATATTTTATCCCAGCGTTAGAGGGCTTCCTTTCAAAAATAGTCATTCTGCTTTGTGGTGGCTCAGTTTTGAACTATTTCTGGCACGTTTAGCCTTCTACGTAAAAACATAGTCATCTTTACTCCGTTGATGAGTTAACGATGGGCCGCTGGGATGAAAAGTAGCGTTTTACTATTATTATTCTATTTATTCCTTTTCTGATATCCAAAACATGCAAAATACAATATATTGTTAGGTTCATACATTAGTATGTGGAATTTACTGTGCCTATGATAAGATACCTGTAGGTTTAGTTTATAGATTTTTTAAACAATATGTTGAAATGACACTTGCAATGCAATATTGTTAATTGTTTTTACTACAATAAAGAATTATTATTATTATTATCTCCAACGTGGGCACTTTTGAGCCATACAGCAATCAAAAATCCCAAGAAAAATCTTGAAATACACAGAATTTGTGTTAATGAACAGCACATAACGAAGCTATGGTAGGAAGGGCAGATTCAATTGAATTTTGAGTTTAGCTCCAGTTCTTCCTTTCACTGCAGCTACCACTGCAGTCGTCGGGTACCGGACGATGCAATTAAAGGAAGGTGAACTGGAGTTAAACTCAAAATTCAATTTAATCAACAGGTTGTACTCTAGTGCAATGTAATGTGTTTGCTATCTTTAGTGCAGTCCATTGTTATGATGGAACATTAAAGAGACATATAGATAAATTACCTTTAAAATAAATTGTAGCATCTGATGGATATAGAGATTTTTTGGAGGGATATAGTACAAACTGATAGAAGAATGCCTTAAAAAAACTAAGAATTTAAATATGTGGTAGGAACCAAATATAGAATACTGTTCTGAATAAAAAATCAACAACAAAATTGAAGAGCACATTACTACATTATTACATTATTGTGATTCTGGATTTCAAATACTAGTACCTAGTTTCTAAAATAAGTTATAGGAACAAAATATCTAGTAAATACATTTTGAATTCTTATTTCTTTTCTAGGAAACCATCACACTTGAGGAGCAACAAGCATTGCTTAGAGGGCTTCTAGAAGCAATCAACTGTCCAGTGTGCTTCAACATTCTACAGCCGTTGTGTGTCATCCAGTGTATCAATGGTCATTGGATGTGTAAAGACTGTAGAGTTAAACTAAGCCTGTGCCCAACATGCCGTGGTAGCTTCAGCCCCTACAATAACAACTCATCACTGAACCAAGTCTTAGAACTATTCCCACACATGTGCAAATTTGAAGGCTGTGAAGAAATTGTAAGACCTAATGATGATCATGAGACGTGGTGCGGTTTTCGTCCAACGAAATGCAAAATTTGCCAGTGGACTGGTTATGGTAAAGATATTTTGGATCATGTCAAACTGAAACATTCAGAGAAAATCATTCTTGATGAAAAAAATGAATGTAGACGTTTCGATCGTTGTAATGATAAATTCCAAAATTGTGATACCTATATGCCAATTTTTGCTCATGGTCAGTTTTTTTGGATGTATTCAGAAAATAGTACAGAAAAAATGTCATTTGCAAAAATATTTACTTTAGTCCCAAATGGAAAAATTGATTGTAGTTATGAAATGAAGTTTGTCTTGAGAAATTCTAACAACGTATATGCTGTTTCCACTTTTTTGAATGATGATACAGTTTTAAATTTTAATGGAAATGACAACAAATTCACTCTTCATTTCTCAATATTAAGACATTTTAGTTATGAAGGAAAGTTAACATATGATTTCTATGTGAATAAATTAAATCAGAAATAAATGAATGCATTCTAATAATTAATTGTATGTATTACTTTATTACAATCATAACGTTTTATGCAGCAAACAATTATTTATGGCTGAAACAAATCCTTAAGATTATTAATATGACTATGACTACTGCTACAAATAATAGTCTATACAGGATGAAGCAGACCACCCGTCCACGATTATAGCGGCTGAACCAATAACCTACCTTCTTCATTTTAACAAAAATCTCCATATTTTGATCCCAAAGAATTTTTGAGTAGAGGTCATTCTTGTAAAGATTTTCAAATGTAAATATAGTTTGTCATGCTTCATTTTAAAAGCCTCTCTATTCACTGATCATTTTGAAAAAAGTTTCAATTTATTTCACTTCTTGTATACAGGGTGGTCAAAATGTCAAAGTTGTCTGATATTATGGTTTTTTTAATTGTTACCTTGTTAAAAATTTTAGCAAATCCAAATTTTCACCGAAGGTTACTAAAGAAGTATTTTTTTCTAAGAAATGTGTTACATTTGTCACTTTCCTCCAACCACATTTCCAAATTTTAAAAATAGTTCAAATTTAGGATATTTTAAACTTGTAAAACCTAAAGAATTCCAATAGCAAAGTATGAAATTCATTACACCTATCAATAGCTCTCTTAAAAACTAAAACTGTTCGTATTTAAAGTTTGCCGTAATCTTGTATGGTTGACAAATGGCACCAAAAAATGAATGAACGTTTGTGTGTGGGCCTATTTAAGGTTAGAACTATGTTTGTAAAACAGTGGATTACAGTTCTAACATCTGAAAATATGGTTAGTTCAATAACATAATTGTAGAAGCAAATTAGTTAGAGCCTAGATAATTGTAGGAATAATTATTACTTAGCTTATAGCATCTAACAGAGAAAAAAGTTTTAAAAAAGATAAACAAATTTTTAAAATTAAATTACTAAGAACATATGGAAATACAGGAGTTCAAAACTCTATAATGCAACAAAATGTAGTAAAAATTAGTAATTTTGGTACCATTTCTCAACTATCCAAGATAAATTAAAACGTTAAATACAACAAATGTTAGTTCCTTAGATAATTATTGGTAGGTATAATGAAAATCACACCTTTATTTTTGAATTTAAGATCATACAAGTTTGAAATATCCTAAATTTGAATTATTAAAATAAATTGGAAATATCTTGAAAAGTGAAAACTGTAACATATTTTTAGAAAGAGTATTTTTTTGGTAACCTTGGTAAAAATTTGGATTTGCTAAAATGTTTAACGAGGTAACAGTAGAAAAAATTGTGTAACCGTAAAACTTTGACATTTTGGACCACCCTGTATACAAGAAGCAAAATAAATTACACCTTTTTTTCAAAATGATCAGCGAGTAGAAACCTTTTGTTCAGCTCAACCTACCTTTACATTTAACATTGGTCCAGCCATGTTAGACACTGGGATCAAGTTGACCAGGGCATCAGCTCTTTCATTCCCAGAGATTATCTCATGGCCAAGATCCCAACAAACAGTCGCTTTGTTGATTCTGCAGAAAGGAAGAAATTGATAGCAATCCCAGACAAGTTTGGAGTTGAACGCAAAAGAGTCCAACGCCTTTAATGCTAACCTGGCTATTTGTGAAAATACTAATCGTCTTGCTCCTATACAGCAGATAAAGATTCTGAGCATATTCCATTATGGCTGTGACTTCTGCCTGAAAGACTGGGATAAAGACCCATAGGGACCACCAGCTCCCTACATGGTCTCATTCCTACAATTCCAACGTCTATGCCACTTTTTTTAGAGCCATCCGCTGATGAAAAGATTTGTTTCCCTCCAACCAAGCCTCCCTATAAGGTAAAAACAATCCTGAAGGTTTTGTCGAAGGAAAATCTTTGTGGCATCTGATCAGAAATCATATGAAGAGCATTCTCCTGAATCAGGATGCTAATTTTGAAGTGCCCCCTGTTGCAGCCCGAGGCTGGCCAAAGCCCTGCCTGCTACTTTGATTTCGTAAGTTTAACACACTATTCTAGGGTTTGTTATTGTAATTTTGAAGACAGAAGGTACTCCTCCTGGCCATAGCCCGAATGACAGTGTTGTGGGGAGCCAGGTTGAGACAACACTCTAGAGCTGCGTCCAGCGCATTCGGAAAGGCCCAGTGATAGTAAGGCACACCGTCCTAGATGCTAGCCAGACTAGCTATCGCCATCCTAGCCCCTGTTTTTGATCACCAGACGACTGCATCAAACATTACAACAGATCAAACACGACATAAAAGCCTCAACATGTCCCCAAAATCTATCTATCACACGCCTGCATTGCATCAAAGACCATTTCCCTCTGGCGACAACCCTTTCCAGATGGGGTCCCCAGTTCAGGACCCTATCAATGATAAAACTCTAACTCGATAGAAGAGCCTCTCAGTAAGAATGGACCCTCCAACTGACACCTTTCTTGTTAAGACAACCACAGCAGCCTTGTGGAGTTGACACTAATGCTCAGCCCATCACACCAGTTTCCCACCATGTTCAGACTTGTGTTGAACTTGTGACTCACAAGAATCACAATGTCATCTGTATACCCCTGTTAACGAGCAGGTCGTCCCCAAACTAAGTTCCACAGAAGAGTAGAAATGACGCCACCCTGGGGACAGCCTCTTGTACTCCTTACACTAATGCTCGCTCCCATAAGAGTGGTGGTTACCACCCTATCCGTAAGTAGGGCCCTTATCCAGTCATATATTTGACCGTCAATACCATGTTTCGAAACCACATTGAGAATCGCTTGTATTGTCAAAAGCTCCTTCGATTTCCAGAAAGACACCTATGGGTACTTCTTTCGCTGCTGCGCCTTCTCAATTCTGCTTACCAATTGAAGCAGGGCTGAGTCACATGATCTTCCTGGAGTGTAAGCATGCTGATCTGAGAGAGATCCATCCCAAAAAAACCTAGCAATCATCTTCTCCATGATTTTGAGAAGTAAGGACAGACATATCGGCCTAAAAGACATAGGCCAATCCAGGCTAGATCTCCCCTGCTTCAGTAAAAACACTACCCTGAATACTCTCCAGGACAGAGGAAAGTGCTTGAGGGCCATAGAGGCTCTAAACAGCCGGTTCAACAGGGTAAGGAGAATATCCAACCCCCACTGCAAGCAAACTGGTCTCACTCCATCTCCCCCAGGAGCTTTATAAGGACTAAATGAGCTAATTGCCCCCTCAATACTTCTGAAGGTTATTACACGACATGTCAAACTCCATTGTGAGTAAGATGGAATGTTTTGCTAGTAACTCGTAACTTCTGAAGCCTTGTAAAACCCTTGAAAATTAACCACAAACTAATCAGTCGAGCTACAACAATGGTAGTTACATTGATTATTTAAAACTGCCTGAAGACTAAAAACCCTAAAGTATTTAATACTTAAAAATATATTAAAAGAAATCATTATTTTCTTTTCTTCTATTTCAAAAGTGATTACTATAAATCAATCTGATCTAAATTTGAATTGTAAATATCATGTAAAATATAATGTGTGATGAATTGCCTCCCTGCTAGCTTATCGCTAACTCTTCATTTTTCTCAATAACAGTTCATTGACAACAGTTTTACTAACAAAAAAATCGATTCTATACTAAAAATATAAACATTTTTTATTAGAATCACCCTTTGTTTTTCTGTCTGGGCATGTTCATACTTATTCACATTTGATGTAGTTTTCACTATCTTAGTTTCATTACAAGATGTTTATTTGACAAGGGATGACATGTGTATGTGTGAATCTGTTGTAATGCTAATTATAATCAATCAATCAATATTTCTTTATTACATAAACATTAAGTACAGTAATATAGTCAAACATAGTATAATGTAATAGGAAAAGTCCACTTAGGTGTTTGTTGCATCCAGGAACTCCTCCAGGCTGTAGAGTGGCGTCTTGACAAGGAATTCCTGAAGTGCTTTCTTCAGTGCGTTTCCAGTTAGCAATTGGAAGTCTTCTGGCAGTTGATTTCTGAGTTTTCGTCCTATGTAGGATGGCTTTTCTTTCAAAGAGGGCTGTTTCGATGGCGGGGTAGAACATATCTGGAGGCATGTTGTGTGTTGTAGTCATGGAAATTGTTGTAAGTGTCAAAATTGAGTCTGTCAACATGTAGAATCGTTTCGTATACATACAAAGCTGGTACAGTCAGAATGCCCAAATTTGGATACGCTTCCCTGCAGCTTTGTCCGAGGTTCAAGATTGGCAAGGGATCTAATTGCCTTTTTTTGAAGGGTCAGTATCCTTTTCAGGTTTTCAGTAGAGCTGCCCGAGATGATAAGACCATATCTAATGTGGGACTCTACCAGTGCGTAATAAGCAGCTTTGATGACGGATCCCTGAGTACCCACTGATTTGAGTCCGCCTCATAACGTATATGCCTGCACGTATTTTATTTGAAATGGTGCTCACATGATGACTCCATGAAAGTGTACTATCGATAGTTAGGCCCAGAAATTGTGTTTTATCAACTACTGATATGTCTGGAATATTTGTTGGTTATTTCCTTTTTCCTACTGAAATGCACTTGCGTTGTTTTATTGCCAGATCATTCAGTGCACTGTATTTGATGGCTTGTTGGAGAGAAGTCCAAGGAGTTAAGGGATAGTTCATCTGCTGTCATTTTTTATAAGAAGGGTAGTGTCGTCTGCATGCATTATGCAGTCAGTACTGGAGCTGCTGATGAAAGTAGGGAAGTCATTAGTTAGAAGAATAAAAAGAACTGGGCCGAGTACCGATCCTTGAGGCACACCTCGTGCCAATGGTTTTGGAGTTGATGTGTACGATCTGGTGATGCAAGATTCAGTATGCTGTGCCTCCACAAGTTGTGACCTTCCTCGGAGGTAACTGGAGAACCATTTGTTCTCTATGCCTCTTACTCCCCAGATTTTTCCAGCTTTTTTAAGATTAGGTCATGTCCCAGACAGTCAAAAGCCTTACTGTAGTCAAGAAATAAGGCTGTTACGTACTTTTCGTCATCTATGCTGTCAATGATTGATTCTACTAGGCTAATAATTGCTGATATGGTTGATTTTTCTTTTTGAAAACCATGTTGGTTGACTGTGATTAAGTAATGTTGTTTAAGGTAGGCCATCCATCGCTTCAGAACAAGTTTCTTTATGATTTTTGCAAATGTAGATATTAGCGAGATGGGTCTATAGTTCTGAGGGTCTGATTTCTTCCCTTTCTTGTGTTTTTGCATAGACCTTTGACACTTTTTTGGCTTGAGGGGAAGTGACCGGTCGGCAAAAGATTTGTTAATGATTGCTACAAGGGGTTGGGTTAATTCATTTGCACAGAACTTCACACTCTTTGAAGAAAACTCATCACCTGCTGTGTGTCCTCAAGATCCTGTTTGGAGTCATGGAGAACACTATTTGGGGGTCATCACATTTACAGCTATTGTAAGATTACTCTGCTTCTAGTAGTGCCTGATTTATTAGTTTTATTTTTATAAAGATGTCTGTTTTTAGTTGGCCAAAGGTTGTCTTATATTTCTATATAGGGGAGCAGATCAGCGTGTTTGATTTCTGCAGTTTTTATTATCACCAAAAAAGGTAACTCTGTATTTGTTTTCATTTTTGCCAAGATTTATGTCAATAATAGCAGCTGGCCATTGTGGACAACCTTTTAGTTTTGCAAACACATGTTTCTCCTACAGAAAAAGTTGTCTTATTCTGCTTGTCTATATTATACAGGCCTGTATAAATTTTGATTGTAATATCTAGTAGATTTTGTCCAAGTTGTTAAAAAATAGCAGAAAGAAATAAATTAAATAGCTATATAGTAATAGAGTTGAGGTAGGCTCTGTAGAAATGTGTGCCAATGCTGAGTTGTTATTATATCAGCTTGTTGATGCTAGGCTGTGCAAAATATTGCCAGTTGGCGGCCTTCATCACTTCTGTGTGTAAGTAGGTCACCACTACTAGGTATGATGTGACAGTTTGTACTTGTCCATATGGCTCATCTTATAATTTATTCAAAGAATATATTATGTGGCCAACTGTAAAATAATTTTGTGTCCAGTTAGGAGTGCGTTACTCTCAAATATTCAGTTTAAGTATGCAATGTATGCAACCAATTGTAGAGTAATATGTTGTAATGAAAGTTAGTATAATGTTTGAAAATTCTGAATGTAAACAAAACAATGTAAACATAGCAGACAAGATCACAGCAGAAGACACTGAGGATCAGAGATAGTCAGGTGGCCAACAGCTGGTTTGACCTTGACCTGTTACTACAGGTGGGTTTGATGTGACAGTTTGATTCTTAGGTTAACTTTTGATTGGTGAAGCATAGACCGCCTGTTACTACAGGGCTCAAGTGCAGTGTAACTTCCTGTTAGTGCTATCAATTAGATAAATATTAATTTGTAACCATAAGTCTCTACAAATAATTTACAACTAACAGCCCCAGTTCAATGAATGAATGTTGCTACACAAGCTTTCAAGCTGTTGGTGGTCTCAATATTTATTAAAATCACAGTTAAATCCTCACTAAAAAACATCTGCTTTCATCTTCTATAAAAGTAAGTGACCTATTTTTTTAATTTAACTTTTAAAATGGTTTAT
>NW_025781702.1:0-39676 GCF_021130785.1 Homalodisca vitripennis | reverse complement strand
GCTTGAACATTTTTAAGAATTCACCAAACAGTTAACTTCCTTGGAGTTTTATCTTATCTTTTAAAATTTTGCGGCAAGTGGGGTTCCTTAAGCTAGGATGCTACAAAATTTTTTTTTATACAGAACAGGTCTTAAATTTAAATTTTAAATCTACAATATGAACCTTTTTTACATTCAAAACATTTTCAGTGTGTTGTACAATACAAGTTACAGGGATTAAAAAATATATAAATTCTATAAATTCCTACATATTTTGGTGCTAATTTTGCACAAAACTTTTCTACCTTTATTGCTTAAATAGTGAGTTCTAATCCATACTAAGGAATGCAACTTAAAGGGATGTTTTTACTTTTGCTCTGAGTACTTTTGTCTATTACTGTTATGTGCTATACTCCTTTTTTATATTTCACCACAGCTCTCTTTTAATTGTTTACAAACAGTTTCCTTGGACAAATTTCACCCAATTAGATCATTTAGCTTCCAATAAAATTAGATAAAGCATTATTCAGGAATGATTAAACATTAAATCAAAGGCAGCAAAACCTGTGCTTTCATTATGGGCGGTTGTTTAAACTTAATTGTATATAGCCTAGGTCATTATCCCAATTACTATGACAGTTTGTGATAGAAACTACGTAATAATGTAGATATGTTTCTAATATGCCTTTCTGATTGATTTCATTAGCCTTGTAAGGCGCTAGTCTACGGTGTTCAATAAAATTCTTAAAGAAGAACTTCTTTAAAATACAGTGATTTAAAATATGCGGCATTGTCGGACACTATTATTTTAGGTACAGAAAAGTTTGTTAAAAATTATGCGGTCTAATTTATTACATATTTCAGCACTCTTACATTCCCTCAAAGGGATTAGCCATAGAAATTTACTAAGCGGCATCTACAACTATAAGTAAATATACTTGCTGTTTTCTAGTTCTCACTAAGGACCTAAAAGATCTATGAATAAACAATCCATATTGTTCTTAAATGGCACAGATACTAATTCGCCTTTCATATTTTCTTTGGCACACTTTACTCATTTTACAAAACATTACATGCTTTCACTTTTTGCCTTTATAATTTCGTCTAAAACAGGTCTATAAAAATACTGATTAATTTTTCTTTGCTTTCTAGCAATGCCTAAATGACCTCCTATTAAAGAAACTGTGGAAGAATTCATATACTAATTCAATTAACTGTACAGGCAAAAATATCTTACTCTTACTTTTTACATTCCTTTTGTACATCAGTAAATTATTTTTTATAAAAATAACATAAATTGTTACTATTGCTTTTTACAGATTGAATGATTCGCTGAGTTTCTTTATCTTGAAGTTGATATTTTTCTAAATCTTTAAACGCTAATGGCAAATCATTAATTAACAACCACAAATTATCCTTGTTATTGCACTAATTATTTATCTGCATTTTAGGCTTTACATTAGATGTTCGTTTACATGTTTGCCTTCGGGAGGAGTTTGAATGGCAGAAGGAAATCGATAATCTATTTTTATTCCTGGTCAGGACCGTTCCGGCAGTCACTGGGGCTCGGAGATCAGCTGTTCCCGTCGGAAACTCGCCCTCAGACATACGTGAAAAGGGCGTCTGCCAGCGCATTATCGGTGGAACTTTTAAATTCCACCTCAAATGGCAAATTCAAAATCCTCTCGATCCACCGGGCAAGTCTTCTTACCTTCCTTTTGTGATTGAGGACATAGGATAAAAGCTTGGTTATCAGTTATTAATTTAAAGGTTCTTACTTCTAAAAAATTCCGTGCCATTTTTTGTATGCAAATTAGTGCACTCAAAGCTTCTTTTTCATAAACATTATATTTTAATTCGGCATCAGTAAATTTCCTAGAGTAATAGGCTATTGGCATTAATTCATTTTGGTCGTTTTCCTGTAACAAAACAACCACCTGCGGCTATTCCACTAGCATCTTGTCATTACTATAAAATTGCTTTGAAAAATCGGCTAACTGGAGTACAGGAGGATTCATTATAGCTTCTTTTAACTTTACAAACGAATCTTGACATTCACTTGTCCAAACAAATTTAGCGTTTTTTCCTTCTTAAACGATTTAAAGGATTACATAATTCGGCAATAATTATTTATAAATTTTGAAAAGAAATTAGTCATACCTAAAAACTGTGAAATTTGCTTGGCGTTCTTAGGCGGCATAAATTCTCTTATACTCCTTGTTCGCTCGGGATCTATAGTATACTGTATTATTTTTTATTAAGTTCCCCACAAAAAGGAGATTTCCTCAAAACAAATACTTTGCTTTCTCTAGGTTTGCCGTTTAAGCCATGTTTGCTTAGTCTATTTACAATCTCTCTGACATGTACTAAATGCGAATCAAGGTCTTTACTGTACACTAAGATATCATTACAAAAATTTTATCACATATTTAAATTTTATATTGTCTAGGACTTTATCCAGATAGGCGGACAATACAGAACTACCAACATGGTAAACCAAAGGGTACTCGTTTTAAATTTATATTTACCAAATATAGTGCTAAATGAGGTAAATATCTTGACTATCAGGTGATAATGGACATTGCAAAAAACTTTTTCTTAAATCTATTATTGAAAAATATTTGGCTCCACTAAGATGTTGATAATAATTATTTAAATCACCAATGGGAAAATCAATTTTCTGTAACTTTTTATTTAATTCGGTATAATTGACTACAAGTCTGTCCTTTTTTTTGGTTAAAAAGGCTGGACTGGAGTTGTAGGCTGAAGTACTGGGTTCAATTATTCCTTGGTCCAACCAATCCTGTTATTTATGTTTTCATCTTATTTATACAGTAGGAGGGCTCATAAAATATAGGCCTAATATTTACAGGTGTGGGGTTCATTTAGAACTAATCTCACTTCCAAATCTAGAGCCTCTCCTAATTTTGGATTAAAAACATTTGGAAAATCCCCTATAATGTTTTTGTATCTCAGCCTCAGCTCTAGTGCACCCTATTTTTACATCAATTGCTGTTTACTTCATGTTCAAAAGGCTGTTGTCTGACAATAGTTATTTTCTCATTACAATTGGAATTTAAAATAACATGAATCTCCATCAAGATCTAAAATTTAATTTGCTATTAGATATAAATGGGTTTCCCAATATAATGTCCCATTTTTAAATTATCCAATACAATAAAAATTTACTTTCCAACAAAAATTTAGAAATTTTTATCTTAGCATAACAGTAACCAAAACATTTTATTTCAGTGTTATTTGCAGCAAACATTCTATCATCTGACTTCATTAATTTAGAAACATTTTTATTCAACAATAGGCCTATCATAAAATTCTTTACTAATTATATCTCTTGTTAGCACCAGTATCTAATAAGCAGTTTGTTTTTACATTTTTACCCACTATAGCTTCAATTAAAGGCATATTGTTACACTGTCTAACATTAAGTCTTAAATTAGGTTTTCTATAGTTTAATTTACTCCAATTTTTAATTACCTTACCATAGACTCTCATAAAAATAGTGTTTTTCTTTTCTTACTGTATTTACTATTTTATAAAATTATTATTCTTAAACTTATGAAACCGGGGAGGGATATTTTTAGGTGTTGTGTGTAATACCACTCCCCTATCGACTAGTTTTTTGGATTCCTAAAACAATCTTTTGCTAAGTGACCAGGCCTATTACAATTGAAACATAACTTTAGGTTTTTTGACAGTAGGCCTACTTTTTTCTAAGTTCAACATGTGGTGGATTACATGTTGTTAACATAAGTCTTACTTAAATTGTCCCTTAAGTTATCATTAAAGGTTATATTGTTACTAGCTATACACACATTTTCCAAATCTGATAAAACAAATGGGATTGTTTTCAAAAATTAACTTATTTCTATCTGTAGGCTTAATACCTCTTTTTATACAAGTTACCAAATCCTGTTCACTTATGTTACACAATAAAACCTTGACTGAGCTCTTTGATGTCATAGATGTATTCATACAGTGGCTCATCAATCCTTTGTGGCCTATAAACTAAATCTAGTATCAGTCTTTCAATTAGGCCTACAGTGATAAAAGCACTAATTAATTCCCTGTGTAGATAGTTGACATTTGGCATGATAGACTTACACTGTATTATTTTGGCTAAAAGTGGACCTTTTGCATAACATGGTAACAATGCTAAAATTTCATTTTCTGATAGGCTAGTTTCACATTTTTAGTTTTAACAAAGTTTTCAAAAAGTTTATTAGCTCAGGTACTACTAAGCCATTTTGTTACTGTAAAATTTTGTAAATAACATTCTACAGGGTTGTTTAACTTATTAAACATATTTAAAACCAGACATAGGTTGACTAATACAAAAATCCTTGTTTGCATTATAAATAGGCATTATAGGCAAAGTGGGGGTACTGGCAGTAGGCTGTGATATTGTTGGTGGTTGTACAGAAATAGGACCTATTTGTTCTTTCACTGCCTGTTCCATAGCCTCATCTTGTTCTAATGATTCATTTAAATTGGCTTCTAACACTTTAAGCTGTTCTAAGTTCACTGTAGGTAGCAAGTTTTTAGCTAAATTGTTTGTTCAACATTTACTAGCCTACACTTTAAAGCTGATAAGGTTTTCACTATGTACAGAACTTAGTTCTAGCAGGTTGTCTAAAAAATAAACGGTTTATTAAATGTTTACACTTTTCTTGGAATTTGGTGATTTCTAAAGGTGAACTAGCACTGTTCAATTCACTGCACCCATGTTCTAATTAATATCAACTTTTTCACTGAGAAGTTTTACTTCCTGATTGGTGGTCTATTTTTAATAGGCTACTAGCAGTAGGTAAAATATTGTTTCTCAAACACTGTCTTTAAGGACTTTCTGAGTTCATTTACTGTACTGTCACTATGTAATTTTAATACCTCTAGATATCAGTTCAAATACCAACTCATCTTTAGACAAATATTCTATTTTAATGGCAGGCATTGTGGCGTTTTCACTCAGTTTCACCCACCCAGTTGATGGCAGAGTAGGCACATCAACAGCAGATTCGCGCAATAAATTTATGTGTACCGTTATGGACGATAACACATGGGGGTGGTGACTTCTGAGGTCGTAGTAATAAATACTAGAAATACAAAGTTTACTTATAAGTTCAGTTTAATTACGAAAACTTAAAAGCACCACTTTTAGATGGTAAAGGAAAAAGTTATGTAATGCCACGTTGCTGCCAATTAGAATATAATAACTAAAAAGTATATCTTCTAGGTGGGCCTAAAATATCCAATGTGTTCTATTGAATTATGCGTACGACGTTTTACTTTACAAAACAATAATATTTCACTTCCCTTCACAATAGGTAGACTCACAACCCTGTAGTCTAAGAACGGTTATTTCTAGAAGAGGAGTAGAAGTTGAGAAGTGGTTAGCCATCTATTCAAACAACACGTGGAGATACATCAGCTACGTAAACTCGCCTAAAACAAATTCGCGACGGTATTAGCCATTTAATGATACAAAATTACTATTTATAACAAACGTGCTCGTCGCCATAAGGACGACGCCACAAACCTTTATCTATTTCAATCAAGCCAAATAAAAGATCTCTTCAAGGGTAAGTTACTTTACTATTCACGTTCTTTACTTTACGTTACATTCATTTATTTATACGTTTGGCATCAAATGGCTAATTTAATAATACGAAAAGATAAATTTTTACTTACGGACAAAGCGCGCGAGGTCTGATCGGTTACGTAGTTGGGCTGCTACAAAGGGTTAGAAGAAAAAAATTCATACGCGTGCCAATTAGGTAGTTACTCCGCCCAATAATTTAGTTCCGGAACATTGGATGTAAAATAATATTATATTATACTGGCTGATTAGGTTGCGAAAATTTACATTGTATGAAATTTAATTAAACTAATTTACGGTACAATTTTACTGCATTTTCTCAACTAGTGTGATGCATACATAATATTCGAAATTAAATTAAATATTTAATAAACGTTGTGAAGGTACACACCACTCCAAATAATATTTGCTTCTACATATACATTTATTAAACCGCATTGTATTTTACATAATAGTACATGACTTCATGATATTTTGTTAAAATATAAAAGAAATTTAAAAATAACTTTTCTTACCAATTGGCATATGTTTATATAATTTTTACATTCTTGTAAAATATCATCTAAGATGAAATTTATGCTATAAATAAACAAGACTGTTAATATGATATAAGTTGCTAATTATCTATCTATAAAATATTCATACTCCTTTCCTATAAATTATTTCTCGTAATACTACATCGTTTAAATCCTTTTTTCGTTGAGGCAGTTTTACTCACAGAGCGTGTAATTTTTTTCATATTATGTTTAAAAATTCTGTGATATTTATTATATATATTATATTTAAATGAGCGTAAATACGGAATTTTTAACAATTAACCTCACAGATCTCAGTTACTTTGAATACTCCGTTCATACTGTGATACAGTGTTATCGCTAAATATAAATGGAGCTAGGTTAAAGAATACAATATTTCTTCACCAATACAACAAAATTATATAGCAATAACAAAAAAAAAGATAATTATTGCTAGCCTACATCTTATATGATTACGCATAGTTTATACATGGAATGCTTAATGTATAATTTATATAATTTCTTTACATTCTTCTCAATATCAATAGTACTTTGTTCTATATTCTTGTTTTCTTAAATAACGCAATATAATGTAAAAATATTTTTCACCTGCTTAAAGGTTATATAAAAATAGTACCCAGTTATGAACATTTCAATAATTTTATTTGTAATATTGACCTATTATGAACGTTTATTAAATATGTGTAAGAAACATTAAACAAACACAATTGGTGTATCTAGGTCTTAAGAGTTGCTGGTAGCAGAATTTACTGTTAAAACCATAATTTAAGACATTTTTTCACAACGAGTAATACGCATAAACACAATATTAAGGTTTTTTGCCAAAATTTTTGGTTCACAAACCTCTAAAATGAGGTATCTCAAGGTCCTATTTAAAAAATTATCCTAAGACGAACCTTACACCCATAAAGAACCCTTTTGGGCAATTTCCCAGAGTAAAAAATAATTTTATTTAACTGAATATCTTGTGGTCAAAAATAGGGGGAGAGGTTAATACGCATTATGCAAATTGGGGGTTTTTACTGCCATTGATACAGCTCAGGTGGTCTAAAACACCCTGTATTCTTCAAGGTTATTGATTTCAAAGTAATGTTTTACTACAGCAAAAAGTTTTGAGATGGGCAAGGCGAGGATATAGTATATGTTCTTTTATATTATTATATGGATGCTAGGTGGTGTATTATCTTACAATGGACAGGCTTATATACTCAGAGCAAAAGTAGAATTGGTTCATGTTTTTTCTATTTTAAAAGTAATTTTTAAATGTGTGAGTAAATGAGTATGAAATAAAGTACACCCAACTATTCACATAGAATATTTTATTTATATTTGTAATTGAAAACAGAGTAGTTCATAACGTAGTTTTAATTTATTTCAAACAAATGTGTTGTATTTACACAAGCGTACGTTATTAATGAACACAACTGGTTTACGTAAGTGCATAAAATACAATACAATTATAGTGATTATTCAAGTGGGAGAGCATTTCTCTTTATAACGAATATAACTTTATATCTATACGGGATACCATTTCCTTGTCGTTGAATTTTGAAAAGTCCTTATTGATAAAGTGACACCGAGTTCCGTAGATTAGTTTATTGTATTTCACAGCAGGAGCACGATATCGACGATATTCATTGTTCAGTACCTTTTGTTGTCATTCGTCATTGTACACAAAGTTCCACATGCAGCTCCTTTGCCACCAATTATCTGGACATGACGTGAGTATTTTTGAAACAACATCTCTAATTACATCTCAGGTCTGTATCCACCAACTCAGTTAGATTATTTAAAAAATTTGAATTTATATATTTTTTTAATGATAATTGCAGCTTGTTGAAACAAATAGTAATTGTAATAATTTATTATCCATTCTCTTATATCAAACCAGATATTTATAATTATCACAAGTTTTAAAAAGAAATAGGAGACTAATTAAACTATATTTTATACAATTATATGAATTAATGATCTTTATAGGTTCCAATAATCTGAGCCTATTAGAACATGAAATCTATTTGTAAAATGTGAATTCTAGTATAACAAGTTTTAATATATATCAAACCACTTGCCGTGAAACTGGTTTGCATTGAGGTTACTTGCGAAATTTCATGCCTACAGACCAGTTTTGATTCTTTTATGTCCAATGGACATATATACATAATTGAGAAAAGAAATATTTAAACTGTCAGTCCAAAAAAATGGCACCAGGTTACTGAGTTGCAGGTTTATCACACCAACTCCACAACAACTAGGTTTTGCAGATTGTACATGTAACTAAGCAAAATCTGACAGATATACATGCACCCTTCGTTTTTGCGTACGAAGTAATATAATTTCATGCAAAGGAACATCTACTAATGAAATATTTCTATTTATTTTTTTACGAATAGTTAGATGTCCAAGTCCAAGTCGCTGTGCCTGGGGGGGGGGGGTGGATCCCCCACATCTTTCAAGGCCTCTGCCGGTTAGGTTTGGTGCCTTGTGTCTCGAGGGTCAAAGCCCCAGTAGCTTTCGCTACCTGTCAGTTAGACGTATAACGATTTCAAATGTTATATGTTCTGTTATTTTACATAGTTTACGAATTAAACATTTAGTGTAGGCAAACACGATGTTAATTAAATATCAATAAATATATATCTAAAGTTTTAAAAGCGGTAAAAATTATATCTTTTTTTGCCAGAAACATCGATTATTCAGACCTTTGCGTGATAGGCTTCACCTATCATCATCTTCCTTCTGTAGTCATTGACTCCTACTAATTAAAATCTTTATATAAGTCCTATATATATATATATATATATATATATATATATAAAACGAATAATTAAATAAGGAGAAATCAAATCCAAGAATTGGCCAATACCCTTAATACTCGTATAAAGTATTATTTTTAATCTTCACGACCGATGATGTTGTTATCCTGGGACTTCTAGGCACGTATTAATTGATAAAGTGTTACTTACATAAACTATTAGTATTACCATAGTTAATCTATTAATCAAAATGGTACAGAACTAACAAATTTAGCCTAAGTGATCCGAAATAAATTCCCTACGAATTATAATTTTCGTATATTAATATAGCTATATATTACGTTCACATTTTAATCTTGTTCGTAATATATCTATCTATTTAAGTATCTCTTTCGAATGATCCAAAAATTGTGCTGTTAGGGCAATTCATGAAGGTAGTTATATCCTTGATGTATATAATCAGTAGCGTACCCAAGTGAAAGTATCGGAGCGTGCCTTCCACAAGTTCCACTAAGTTAACCCCTAAATCTGTCGACTCAAACATGACATGATTTATGGATTTATTTTATTATCAATATATTGTTTTATTATAACGTTTGCTGTAAAATTAATGTCTACTGATTACAAAATGTTTGCAAATTTTCATTAAAATTTCTTCGATACCTTAACAGAGTTACTTAATGCAATCATTTCATATTCAAATATTAAATAGGATTTGAGATCAATTATAATTTTTAAAGCGGAATTTTATATCTGCACGCCAACAGATTATTATCTAATAATAAACACACAACCCATTTAGAATTCTGTTATAAGTTTTAAAATAATTATAAATCATTACAACTTGTAAAGCTAAACAATATAAAGAAATTTTTAATTAGACCACAACATAGGCAATAAATTTTATATCCCTTCAAATTTTATGTAAGTTCCTCAAAATAATTACAAAACACAAATTTAATTATAATGAGTGCAAAAAATTTTAATCATGCTTTACATAAACGAATTCTAAATCTGTTGTAACATAAATATTCAATTTACAAAGTATTGCTGAAACGCATATACTAGATTTTGTGTCTCACAGAAAATAAGATGAAAGATAGGAATACAAGTTCAGATACTTACGGCTTTTTTCGAATGAATATTATAAAATCGGATTTACATCGGGAACATATATATATAAATATATATATATATATATATATATTATATATATTATATATATATATATATAATATATATTATATATATAATGAACATTTCATTAACTTTACCAGAATCAGATTTTCTGTTACTATCCGTTGAAATACAATTATTTCTTCTGTTATGTTATGTTCTTCTTTTGTGTCTATTATGTTATTAGTACATATTTAGTATATTCACTCCAGCAAAGAAACATTTGCTCGTATTTGTTAAATATTTTTATAATTACGCAGCCACAGTTACATTGTATGAGAAATGTTACTTAGAAAAAGGGTTATCATCCAAGAAATCGGATTAACATAACTTGCTTCGATATTTGAGCCAAATTTAATTCGATAATACATACCAGAAACTGAAGGTAGAAAATTACATGAATTTTATACGTTAACATATTTCTAATAATTTGACTATGATTAAAAAAGTTAGTATATTTATGAGTCATTAAATTTTACATACTGCTGGTAATGTGAATATACGAAATTGAAACCTCAAGCACATGTGGTGTTGCTTAGTACATAATTGCAGGGTAACGGAGAGTTCATTGTCTGGTTTCCATTGTCTCTTTGTTTTCATCATTAGGTCTGTTTCCAACCGGCTATGTTCCTTTTTCTCACCTTTATGTTACTTAGGTTGGCTTTCTTTTTGATTAAAAATAGTGATGAAATAATATTATAAAATTATAAATATATAAACTTACATAGACTATTATATACATATAGATAGATAGATAGATAATGTATAGATTCATTATATACAGTCAAGTTCGGTCGCTGTCAGAACATTACGTATACTCAGTTATATAGATTCATTTGTATAACACCTACATTGAAGGTTTTAAGGACATATATTTTAGCTAGACACGCGTTTGCACATTAATGTAAACTGTAAAAAAATTTGCGATTGTTGATATATTGATTTATATAAAACAAAATATCTTAGATCCAGTACAAAAAAAATTTGAAATATGTGCCTAATGAGTACCTGTATATGCATTAACAATATGTGATCTGATATCTAAGATAATTATATTTTTAGTATAATTTTTTTCTGGAAACCTTTTGTGTTTTAAAGAAATGCTTGTACATAACAGATTTTAATCAAATGTACTTTAATTATTCAGCATTCTGTTTAATCTGTTATTGTTTAATCTAATTGCATAAATTAAGATCATATTATTAGTTTTAAAGCCAAATAGCGCCTTAAAATAGTTCTAAAATAATTTTGAATAATATCTAGTTATGGAATCTGTATTAAACATAGGATTTGTTATTTTTAACGTATTTTTTAATTTTTTTTTATATTTTCATTTTGATACTTGAAATAATCAACGATATTTCGTGTTGTTAGGCCAATTTTAGACTCAATTTGGCCAAAGCTCATTTTAAATCCACAAACCACGTGAGCCAATTCATAAGAAAATGTTATTATTTGTGAAATTATCGTAATGAAAGGTTATATTTTGCAATAATTTATTTACTTTTGCAATAAGCTACAGTATGTTATGGGGGTACTTTTAAAGTGCACATTAATACATTAAGATCAATTCAATATTGTTATATGAGAATTATACTAAGGAAAAAATAAAAATGAAAGCTTTTTCATCTCTTTAGACTGTTGAAAATATTACCAACACAGGGGTTTTTGTTTTCGTTTTAAGAACTTTTTACATTACAAGTGGAAATCTGGTAATCTACATTTATTTTACAAGAATATAGAGATATAATAACTTTGTAAAATACAAAAATTTAATTAGGAAATATTTGAAAAGTCATGTAATATTTTTAGACCAATTTTTTTAACAATCAACAAAAATGATATAAAGATTTGTAATAATTATAACGTAATTTTGGTACAATTAAACTTGGTTATTTTACTGGGAAGATTATTTATTATATTTATACCGGGTTTTAAGTTAATTTATTTTGTACTAATTATTTTATAATCTCATTAATTTACAATAGGTAGAGGCATTTTTCAATTTGTTATATATTGCATTAGTTTTAGTCTTGTCATATGTCATGTATTTTTATTTTATATTATTTTAAAATAGGCAATAATTTATTTACCACTACAACGCCGGCTGAGTACTATGTTTAATTTTTAATTGAATTAAGCTCAATCTTTTGTCTTTTGCTTTATTTTATATCCCCTCATTAAAATTCCCTGGAAATTGAAATGGTAATGTCCTAGATTTACATCATCTTGTATTTTATCGTTTAAAGTGGAAACAAATTTATTATTAATCAATATTTTTATCTGCAGCCTGTTTAGTTTGATCGTTAGTTTTTTCCATGTTTACACTTGCAGAAGGTTTTTGGCCACTTAATTGCCCAATTCAGTTTGTATGCTTGTTGCTTTTCGTATGAAGAGTAATAAATTCTATAAAATATCGGTTGTGTTCTTTCCACCACGTTTTTATTCATTTTAACTGTTTTGTTATGTAAAAGTTGGTTTAGACGATTTCACTATAATAACGGTTTCATATATAATATGAAATACTATCAGTCTTCACATTAATATATGGGCATATGTTTAATCAAAGTAAGATACAATATCCTTTTTTACAAGGTAATGCATACTTAGGGCATATAGGTTTACATACTCTGTTCCAATGACTGCAAACGTATTGTTTCTAGTGCATAATATATCTATTTTCGTGTTTTAATTTAATGTAACGTATATTGGTATGGCGAGTTTTCATTTACTCAAATTTGCCAATTGCTATGAACATTATGTTTTAAATTATAGTATGTTTTCTATATACATTTTAACCTAAATTATTGTCAAATTCATCCTGCATTTACACCGTAGAATTTTCTTTAATTTTATAAACTGAAGTTATTGGAACTCAAATACATATTAAGTTATCAAATAAAAATCAAATAAATAACAAACCAAATTCACAAAAGAAAAATCTTAGGAGAAAAATTAGGTCGATTTTAACAATTTATACGCTGTGAAAGATTAACTTGGTTGATTTAGCTCATACTGAGAGAGGTGTTCTTGCCAAAACAATGTTTGAGATACACACTGAAAGGTTTTATCCTTTCATTGGACTAAACCACTTGGTATTTATCCAGATCCCTGATTGTTTCATTATTTCAATAATTCCCGTTACCAATATTCTCTTCTAGTTATTTGGTACTTAAAAACTATTCTTCCCATGAGGGTGTGTGCGATGAACGCGTAGACGTGGATTCCTAAAATATACCAGAAGTTTGCAAATTAATAATAAAATATTTAGAAAAATACGTTTACTCTTAGTGTAGTCTTTTAAAATACTCTTTAAATAAAGGAAAGCATTTTCAGTCGAAATAGTATTTATCATGTGTTACAGATACAAATTTGAAAAGTCAGGCGATTTTTTCATCTTGTATGATGAAAATTGGAATAAGATCCCCCTCTTAAACAAAGAATTTTTCACCGAACATTTTTTTCTCTTTCATAAAAGATGCAGTATTTACTAAGTCTTATAATAAGAAAAGAAAAGAAAATAAATATAATATTTTTCGACTTGCACATACCATTGGTCAGTGGAGACAGGTAACATTTTTAATGTTTTAAATAAATTATTATTTATATAGCAATAAATAGGTAATTTTGCAGGTTTATGAATCTAATTTATTTTAATTATGAAATGCATTAGACAAAAATTTTAATATCATCTTCAAAATGCTGTCTTAAAAACATAAAACTATTACATTACTAAGTATTTAATAGAGACATGTATTATTACGTACTTTGCATAGTGTACTTTTTTAATGTAAACATTGTATTTACATAAACGTGAAACTAATAAATTTCACTTAAGGCCAATATAATTTTTACGAAAACACTAGCTCATATTTCATTTTTTTAAATAAATACTGATTTAAAATAATTTATAAAAGTGCGCGTTTGCATTTGGCATTAAAAGTAATACCATTAAATTTATATTTATTTTACTTCTTGTTCAGGAAGCTTTATTTCCTAACCAATAACTTGTTCAGAATAAATTTAAAATTTTTTAATAATCTTATTTGTTACCCGCAAAAACCTTCCTAATCTTAAGTACGTCTTTATATTAAATGAGAAGATACATTATGAAGGCGTTCAGAAACATAGAAACATGACCAAGTTCTTTCCCCGAAACCCCTAGTATCTCTGAAGTACAATCCTCTTGTATTCAAGACTTCAAGTAAGCTTCTTACTCGCAGTGAGATTTGCCTTGCTGTTGAGGTTCACTTCTTGTCAGCAAATGACTTCCCGTTATTTGTAGAACATTTAGGTAGAAATAGACGTTATTATAACATCGGTATAACTTTAAAGTAGCTATATATTTTCTATATATAGAATAAAATATATTTAATCTCGGTTTGGATGAGTTCTAAAATTATGATACAATATTTATTATGTAACGATACACTCAATGAGTTACAATAAAATTCTCTATAAATGAATAAGCTAAACTTTCCTTTTCATATACTATAATAATACAAGCGTTAAGTTATTTTCAAAAGCACATGAAATTGAACTTTATTATTAACTGCAGTAATTTCTCAAATTTTTCTAACCAAATTTTGAAAAGTAGGGTTTTAAAATACTACATAAACGCAGATCAAGGACTTGATGTAAAGGTATTTGTAGATATTCACATAATTTGATTCTGAACTTGTTGTTGTTAATTTTGAATTCTTAATCATACTATACTAGTTTTTAAATCATAATGCGGTATTTTAGTATACTTCGAGTATTCTAGTATCGAGTTTTAAACTAAATTAATCTAATATTTACATAACCTGTATTTAATATTCTTAAACCTTTGTATAATAGTTACTGCCTGTAATGTCGCAAAACGTCCATTATGGGTTTCATATATTATTTAGTATATCTCCTCCATAAATTAAGAACTATTGTTTGAGAATGATAATTCTGAATGGGTTTCACTTCATCATTTGTACGCCCATATACAAAAAATTTCATAGGTTTTAACTTGTTTTGAGTGAAGAGTGTTAGAAAATAATGGCTAAAAATAAAAGTTATTCATAGTTTTGCATACATATGAAATATAAATATATATGATTTTAATTATTATATACACATTTAATTATAGCTTAAATAATATACATAAATAATGGTTTACTAAATATTTACACCTGAGTATGTAGTAATTATAAAATAAGAGAGAACTGATTCAGAAAACCTAATTACAGCTCTTCAGATATTAGCAGAAGACTCAGGATTGATGACCTAATTAACTGAGACTGCCATTAAACTTGAATAAAATAGAGAGGAGATTTTTCTTCTCAACTTCAGACAAATTCTAAAAAAAATTATGAATCACTTTGTATTAGATGTGAAAATTAGATTAGAAAAATATTTGTTATAGGAACACTAAAGAAACGAAAATATTCTTCCCCTTTTATTAGTTAAATGGTAACATAGTTAAATAAAGCTTATTTAGTTTAAGATAGTGTTGTAAGTTAAAACCATACTAAGGTGCCTGATTGGTTTTAGACAATGTCCTTCTGTGTACTTGTATATAATATTTATTCTTACTAAAAAACACCTGTAATTTTATATTTCTTTAAAATTTCAGATAACATATATTGAATGCCCACAACAAACTCCTTTATGTTGATCATTTAAACTATTGTACTGTTATGTATTTTACAGATTAATTGAAATTAATTAATTTATTTTCCTCCAAAGACCAATCAGAAATTAAATGCTAATATAAGTTCTAAAGCACATTCACCTTTTTTTGTTTCAACTAATAATAATTCATGAATAATCTTAGTTTATCTGTGAACAAACCCTTGACATATTTTTAGGTTTAAATTATGTTTAAAATTTTTCTTACTCCGATACTCGGGATTGGGAAGAAATAACTTGGTCATGTTTCAATGTTTCTGAACGCCTTCACAATGTATTGATGGTCTACATCAGTAAGGAAGCATATTTTGTGAATTAAATTGATTATACGAAGTTGAACGCACCGTGAACCAAAAACCTAGGTGTTCAATGTATATTTCATATCATATGTATTTATATAAGAAGGTTAGAAATATAAACAACTTACATTAAATATTATCTGTTAGGTCCGAGAACCATGATAGATTAAGGATGATACCTCAGTGAAACTGTATTTAACTGTCAGTATTTAACTAACTCTAAATGCATTAACCAGATATTGAAGTTACCTTAATCTTTAGCTCCTAATTTCACAGATAAATGCATTTTCTCTCGATTTTTAATTACTTTATTAACTAATTTTTATTTATAAATGTCATATAAAAGTTAGGTTTTTATGGCAGAAATTAAATGAAATTAATTTGATTACTTTAATATATTAACTTAATAAAGAGGAAATATCAAATATCGCGAGATCAAAAATACGTGATTGGTACTTAAATCTGTTTACAGATTGAAATATTATTTTAAAAAACCAACCAAATTAAATCAATGGCTTTTAGTATTATCAGTGTTCGTGAAACATATAAATGGATTGGATATTCAGCTTAAACCATTGCAGTATCTCCAATTGGGAAACCATTTATAAAATCCACTCCTGAGTTTTGTATCAGAGTATTTCTTAATTTTAGCTTTCTGAATTATATAATCATGCTCAATAATATCGAACTATTACCCATATACATTTACTGTTCCTCTATACGTATCTTATAAAAATATATTATTACGTGCAGTTCAGTGGTGTGAGTGAGCAGTTGGAATTAAACTGCAAATACATATATTGAATTGAATTGAATTGGTTTATTTCCAAAAGCTTACATTTCAATGGCCCCGCTAAGTACAACACTTATCAGTGGGGTCCAAATTAAACTATCTTAACTAAACCATACAATGTATTTATTAAATTACGTATCAAAATTGGCATTCATTACTTTGTTAAAGTTTACAAGCACTGCATACAGGTTTGTTTTATTTTATCTTTACATTTCAAATTATTACCACTGATAAAACCGGTCTCTTAACTCTTAAAATTAAGTTCATGTTCCTAACTAACAAATTTGCACTGGTCATATAGTGTGATTGGATTGTATGATTTATATTCAGAAGCAGTCGATGTCCTTACCCAATTCCAATCGGTATGAGACAAGAATAAATACCACCTCCCATCAGGCGTTCCTTGTTCCTTGTTCCGCCACTACCAGTGTTTATTTCTGCAACTGCAATGCACGTGCAAAATCTAGGATGAATTTTGCTCTAATTATTAAAGTTCATTTTAGATGATTATCAATAAATAAATAACTGTGTTAATTTATTTCACCCATGTGTAGCATTTACAGCATTCAAAATATATGTCAATGTGTCTGTTTGCCTATTCAGTCTGCGATATGTGTTTGTGTTATCCCTGTGCTAACCTAATTGTGTTTTGTGTTATTGTGTATGTGTTATTTCATTGTGTTTTGACGCATTTTATATATTGATAATAATTCATTTTCCTACTCCTTCCAAAATATAAGTTATTTCATATTGCATATTGTTTAGTCGTATCTAACGAATTTCCATTCCCTAAACTCTCTTACTGCAGTACAGTACGCGGCCACCACAAACAACCTGCAGCTCCTCCCTCTTTAGTCTAGGCTTTCATACCAATGGCAAACCCTAGCAAACGGTTTATTATTGTATAGATAAAATTCATGTGTTATATTTGGCATGTGTTTGTATTAAAAAAAAAGCAATAAATAAATAAATAAATAATAATAAGTAATTTAAACTAATAAACTTTAACAAAACCAACTTATATATCAACAACAACAACAAAAACTATAGGCTATGCTTTATAAATATATCTGTAACATTTTCTTAACAACAAATCCATCATCACATCAAAACATTTTAAACAAAAACAACTGACAACATTATGTCAGAATTTGCAACAAAAATATACAGTTTACTCTGTATCTGATTTTATCTATAATAGGGCAACCAGATCCACCATAGATTCATGAAGCTTAATCAGGTTACATAAATAATTTAAAAAACTATTAAGCTAGACTATAACACAAATAAATAAAATATTATAATAACTATATATACTAGGCCTATATGTTTATCACATGTAACACAATCTAATAATGTTTATTCATAATATTCAAAAGCATAACAAAACTATAAAAAATATAACATGGACCACAATAAACAGATTAATATACACTATATGTTTATCACAGCAATAACCAAAATCAACAACAGACTCCAAACAACAACATTACAATAACAAAACTAAACTATAAAAAATAACAATATTATGGTATAAGTTAACAACAAGTTAATATAGGCTATATATTTATCACAGCAACAATCATTAAACAACAGTAAATTTCCACAATAACATTAAAATAATAACATACATACATACCCTACATACTCACAAATTCTTCTTTACTAATAAACATAATAAGTTAAGAATATCTAGAAATGTTTATACAAATCTATATTCTAAATTTATAACTGTTCCATTAACCACCTGTAAACAAGTTTTTTAAACTTACAATAATAATGTTCATTAAAAATATAATTTGGTAGACTGTTAAATAGGCAAGGAACAATATATTTTGCCAATCTTTTACCAAAAGTATTTGTTACTCTATAAACTTTAAATTTTTCAATATTTCTTAAAGCTATAGAAGTGTTCTTGCTGTTTGAAATTTTATATTTATTGTCTGCAAAATAATATACAAGGATGCTATACTTGTAATAACCCTTTGGTGTCAAGCTATTGGCTTGTATATACAACTGTTTTTCTGTAATACCATTAGCTCTGCCATTCAACATCATATCCAGACATTTCTTTTGAAGGCTTTGTATCTTATTGAGGTGGTTGTCTGCAGCTGTTCCATATGCAATTATTCCATATCTAACAATTGACTCCACTAACGCCTTGTATACTGAAGTCTTGCTTTCAATATTCAATATATTTTTTTAATCTATAAAATACAGCAACACACGAGCAAATCTTTTTCTGGATTTTCTCAATGTGGTATTTCCATGTTAAACCATTATCTATTGTTATCCCAAGATAATCATAGGTACATACTAATTTTATTATGTCACAATCACATGAAGTGAGGTATAAACTTGTGTGTAGTTGCTCACACATACATGTGTGGTATTTTAAAACAGGCTCATTTCCTACTTTTTTATTTCTTAAGTGAATATTCATCATAACAATCTTTTTTTGATTTATAACAAGTTCCATATTATGCAACCATTTATTTATTTCATTAAAATCGTTTTGAAGCATTGCTTGGGCAGTTACCAGATCCATATGAGATGCTACCAGAAGGATGTCATCTGCATATGCCCACACCTTTACATTAATTAGTTACATTAAAAATATTATTTATATAGATATTAAACAGTAATGGACCAAGGTTACTACCTTGTGGTACACCACAGTTGCTTAGCTTATATTCACTAATAAAGTGTTTACTATTTTTACTATGTAACCTCTGTTTTGTAAATATGATTTGAACCAGTTTAAGTTTACTCCAAAACACCAATGTTCTCCAGGACTACTAACATCTTATTATGATTGATGGTATCATATGCCTTTGATAGATCCAAAAATAAAGCCAATACATAACACTCTTTTTCTAACTGTTCATTTACATAGTTAGTAAAGTCCTTCAAAAGAAGTTCAGTTCCCTTACCCTTTTGAAAAGCATATTGATTCTCATTAATAATGTGACATTGATTCAAGAACCCATTTAACTTATTCACAACATAATGTTCATATATCTTTTCTATACTGGGAAGCAATGACACTGGCCTATAATTCTCATAAATTCCTCTAGAGCCCTTTTTATATATAGGTCTCACTATTGAAGTCTTAAGGACACTCAGGAATATTCCTTCACTCAAAGACAAATTTATTGCTCTCGCCAATGCAGGTCCAAGTGAATGTGAGAGTATTTTTAAATCCTTTTGTCTTATTAAAATCTATACCTGGAGGCTTATTTTCATTCACTGATTGTATAAGATTTATGATTTCTCTAGCTGTAGCCCTAGGGATACAAAGGTTTTCTCTTAGATTATTTTCTCTTATTAGTTCTTTAACTGTATTGCATCTATGAACAGCCTGTGTAACTCCCACGTCAAAATGAGTAGCAAATTCATTTGTAATATTACCAATTGCTTGTTTCATCGAATTAATAATCAGCAAATCGGTATTTTTGTCTTTCGTTCTTCCTAATAAATTATTTATGCCTTTCCACATTTTTCTTATATCATTCCTTACATTTGAGAAGTAAGTTTTGTAGTATACATTTTTTCTGTTTCTAATTTCATATGTAACCCTATTTGTAAAAAATGTATTAATTATTTCTATGCCTAGCATTTGACGGATCCGATTTCCATGTTTTAAAACAATCTATCCCTTTCTTAGGTCAAATCCCTCAAATAATCCGTCATCCACTCTTTTTCAATCCTTCTACGTGTATTGTGTTCTTGTACTTTTTTATTATTATACTTGTTAAATTTACAATTTTCATATGTTTTTTTTAAATTGGTGAACTATAAATTCAAATGCTCTATTGGTATTATCTACAGGCATATGATCCCAATTAATATTCTGTAGTACATATATATCTATCTATATATATATATATATATATATATATATATATATATATGTATTATTTGACAGTGTAATGCAGAATAACGTTGCGTTTTAGAGATTTGTATATTTTTCTGGCATGTATGGAATTGTATAGGTTGAGAATTCATGCTAAACTTTCTGTTACACAATAAAACGTATATAATGCATACTGAACTGCAGAGATGCGTTTAATATGAAAACTTCACTGTAAGCTGACAGTAATGCCTCGGATAAATTCAAAGTGAATGTAATAGATATCATGGAACCTATTCATTCTTTACATAACTCTCAAGCTGTTTCTCTTTTACCTGCGGGGGGAGTATTACATATGTACTTATGTAACTCACTACTGTTAAATACAATTTTTATTTCACATTTGTTTTAATTAAATCTAATAATAACGAGTTTGTATAGAACTTAAAAATAAAAACTTCAACGCGTAAAACACGCGATGGTGGCTTATTTGATAAATGCGTATTATTATACGAGGGTCAGTCAAATATAAACAGGACTTTTATTACTATACCCAACGTCCAGGTTGTAGCAGGTAGCCATGTTGCAGTAGTGGTAGGGGGCAGCCTGGGGGAGGGGGAAAGCTGCAAACAATGCGTTCTCAGTGCTGTTTTGTTTGTCATTGTAGCCATGTCTGAACAAGAGGTTGTACCTGCAGTTGCGCAACGAATTATTATTAAGTTCTTGACAAACGAAGGTTGTTAAACCAAGTGAAATTTTTGTTAGACTGACAACTCAGTTTGGGGATAAGACTTTATCACGTTCTCAAGTGTACGATTGGGTTAAAAAGTTCAAAGGCGGACGTGAAACAGTTGAAAATGAAAGTCCCAATAGGCGTCCAAGGACCAGTTTGACTAATGAGAACATTTGTGCTGTTCGTGAACTTCTTGAAAATGATCGACGCTTAACGATAGATGAAATTGCCAGTGAAGTGGAAATTAGTCATGGTAGTGTGCATTCCATCGTCACAGAGCATCTGGGTTTTCGGAAAATTGCAAGATGGGTCCCTCGGCTTCTGACTCTCGATCAAAAACAAACCCGGAGAGACAATTGCCAAAGGCTTTTTGAATTGGCTTGAGAGAGAGGGGAATGGTTTTTTCAATCGCATAATAACCTGTGATGAAACGTGGGTCCATCACTACACTCCTGAATCCAAAATGGCGTCAATGGAGTGGCGAAGGAAAGTTGAAACTCGCCCTGTGAAAGCCAAAACACGGTTGTCTGCTGGGAAAAGTTCTTGCCACCATCTTTTTTGACTGCAAAGGCGTTTTGCTTATTGACTTTTTACACGAACGTCGTACTGTGAACGCTGCTTATTACTGTCAACTTCTTGAGCAAGCAAAAGCAGCCTTTCGGAACAAAAGGCGTAATCAGCCAATCAGAGATGTCATTTTGCTTCATGACAATGCTAGGCCTCACACAGCTGCCTTGACCCAAGAGAAATTACGCCAAATTCATTGGGAAACATTGGAACATCCTCCCTACAGCCCAGATTTGTCTCCATGTGACTTTCACCTCTTTGGTCCTCTCAAAGAAGCACTTGGTGGAAAACCGTTTTGAAAGTGATGAGGAAGTACAGGAATTTGTGTGCAATTGGTTCAAGACACAACCTCAAATCTTTTATGAAGAAGGGATCCATAAGCTATCCTCACGCTGGGAAAAGTGTGTGAGAGTTGAGGGAGACTATGTAGAAAAGCAGTAACATGTAATCATTGTATTGTTTAGCTTTACTAAACGTATAAGTTAAAAGTCTTGTTTATATTTGACTGACCCTCGTACTATTATGAAAAATATCATTCATCGCTGTACTATAAACATAAATATTGGTACAAGGGTAATTCATAATATTTAATAATCCTTGTTCATTTTCTATAATATACCCTCACCATATAAATTTATCCATTTTGAGTTTTATACCCAAACAGTAAATCATGCATGTCACTGAAATCTACATTGTTTATACAATCTATCAGTGAAGCTAAAGGATTATCACTAAAAGTACTTTAAAGATATTTGTTTAGTAAAAACGTTTGTTTTTATAAATTTTGTCTTGAAACATTTCTGTTAGAATTAAATTTTCTAGGAGTTTAGTGTCAGTAATGTATCTTTCAAAAATTTGTTACATGCCATGAAGGTCAGATCTGACCGGCAGTAAACTACCTCTGAAAGACGTGCTCATCTGACTGCCCATCCCTGTAATTGCTAAGTTTGGACAAGTACTTTATTTACCTTCTGTAAATGCTATGTTAATTAATAATAATTTTTTGTGTAAAATGCATTGAAATCTATTAAATATAATGACAGTTGAGCGTCAGCCAGATCTGGCCGGCACAACTTTTTTCATTCTAATTTTGTATTGAAAATACTACTGTCGGCCAGATCTGACTGTCTTTTGTTTTCTCTTTGTTGCGCGAGTATTTCGTCCACCAATGTTGGTATTTAGATGAAGCAACTGATAAACAGCTGTCATCTACTGTCCTGCGCACGCAACTATTCTTTTTTCTGTGGCTGTAGCTAGCATTGCACGACACTCATTCCCGCCAAATCTCTTTTACGTCTGCTAAAACTAGTGTTCATGTGTAGTCTTTTTCTTTTTGGTTTAGTGTGAACCAAATTTTAGTAAACGACTTCATCATGTGTAATTGAGATGTGAGTGATGACCGTATTCAAAGACTTTTGGACTTTCCAATGTCCGAGTAAACCTGAATCTTATGACATTGAAATTGAACGGGAACTTAGGTTATCTTAGTGGCTCAAGTGTTGACGGCACTGATGAAGATCCGGACTTTTTTCCAAGCGAATCTGAGCATGAAAGTAGTGATGGTGAAGGTGAGTCTACCATGGAAATAGAAACCAATGATGTGAACAGTGACGGTTCTGGTGTAAATGACGGTGAAGTGATGATGGATGAATGGACTGAATTCAAAGGTAGGCAACAGGATTTTCCTTTTACTCGTGTTTCTGAGTATCATTTAAATATGGCCAATAATGCTAAGCCTGTAGATTATTATTCAGCTTTTATTACTGACGAAATTATTCAAATGATGGTCATTGAGACAAACAGAAATGCCAGTAAAATATTGCGAGAAACCAGATTGAGCCGCAGTAGCAGAATTAAAAAATGGACTCCCACAAGATGAGATAGAAATGAGAAAGTTCATTGGTATCCTCATATGGATGGGTTTGGCAAATCATCCCCGTATCACAGACTATTGGTCTGGTAACATTTTGTACAAGAACTCGGTTGCTTGTAAAGTTATGAGCAGGAACCGTTTTCAGCTGATGCTCCACTTTTCGCATTTTAACGACCATGCTGAAGAAGGACGTAGTCGGCGTATTTCAAACATTTTACCCCTTGTATTTCAAACATTTTACCCCTTGTATCAAGCATGAACGAGATTTTTTTGAACAAAAAATCTGCTGGCCAAGACTTTTTAATAGACGAGACCATGATTCCCTACATGAGGCGACTGTCATTTCGACAGTATATACCGAACAAAGCTCACAAATATGGGCTAAAGATTTTCAATCCATGTGGTCCGCTTGGGTGTACCTATTGTATAAAAGTGTACATGGGTAAAGGGACAATTCACAATGAAAATAATGAACTAGTTTCAACCTTAGTGGTCATGAAGCTCATGGAAAAATCACTTGGATAAGGGACAAATCTTACACGTCGACAACTACTACACATCAGGTCAACTTAACAAAAATCTTTTAGCCAGAAGAACCCACCTGGTGGGTACTGTAAGGGCAACCAGGAAAGGTCTCCATGTCGAAGTTATGAAAGCACAAATAAAAAAAGGAGAAAGGAAGGCGCTTGAAAATGCAGATGGAATTGTAATCACAAAATGGAAGGACAAGAGAGAAAGTGAGAAATGATGTCCACCAAGCATGAAGTGGAGTACGTTCTTACAGAAAAAAAGGACAAAAAAGGTAATACCATATTCAAGCCATTAGTGATAGTTGAGTACAACAAGGGAAAAGATGGGAATCGATGTATCTGACCAAACTATCATCGTATAGTACTGCTGTTAGAAAATCAAGAAGGTGGTACCACAAAGCAGCCGAAGAAATAATCCTTGGGACTGTTATTGTGAACTCTTGGCTGGCCTACACGGATGCATTGAAGGCAACACCTACAGCTTGCGGACGTCGGAAAAACACTGCATGCCTATCACAACGTTTCAAAGAGAATATTGCAATTTCACTGATGGATCTGGAAAATAACGGTATGGTCACCATTATCTGACTGTATCTCAAAACGTTACTGGAAAGGGAAAAAGCTAAACACAGGATCAGAAGGTACTGCAAATTGTGCTACAAGCAAGCTGCACAGCTAAAAGGACGTGGATGCGGCCAAGAAACTGGGTAAAGTGAACACATTTTGTGATCAGTGTCCCGAGAAGCCATATTTGTGTAAAGACTGTTTTCGAGCAATTCACAAATAAGGTATTTTTTGGACAATAAGTCATGTAATTTATTACCCATAATTACAAATTTTGCACTCAATTTTTAATTATACTCGTATGTTTTTAGTATACTACAAATAGTTTTTAAAAGAAATACACGAATTTTGCTATGATAAAATTAGGTTAGAGTTGGTTTACTCTGTACAACTTGTGTAAAAATTAAACTAACAATTAGTTAAACTATGATTGTATTTTTTTTACTCTCTAAACAGTTATTCTAAAACGTACAATATGTTTCAAAAAAGAAAATGTATTCATCTTATAAGTAGCTAAATGATTTATTATATCTAATAAATACTGCCGGTCGTTTCTGGCCGACACATTACCATGACAACAAGGTCAATTTCAGAGTTTTAATTTAGCACGCCCAAAGAGAGAGGACAACAACTGGAGACGTTCCGTGGTAATAATAACAACATGGCACACCGCTAATAGTTTATCAGAGCGACCGCAGATCGCACCACATGTGAAACAAACATAACCTTGCGTTTTAAAGTTGCCGGGCAGATATGGCCGACACGAAAGCTTACCATGACATACGGGCGCCGGCTAGATCTGACCTATGTGGCATTTATGTGAAAGATCAAAAACATGACTTGACAGCTAACATGTTAAATCCAATCAAATAAATAAAAACGTGTAAACAAAGCTTTTATCTACCGGTACTGTTATTGAAACAATAACTATGTTTTAAGTAATTGAGCTGAAAAGTTACATTATACCTAGCAAATCTTTTCAATCCATCATTTTTTAACTAAAGTTTAATTTAGTTTTCAGTATGATAAAAATCGTTGTTGTATTACAAAGATCCAAAAGTCCTTCGGCACTTAACTGAGTTACCGAACAGGCATTTTACTTGCTCGTAAAAGATGATAGTATAATGAAAACCAACATTTCATTCTTATTGATGGAAACTACTATTTCATTACTATTTTTTCATAGTAAAAGATTAAACTTAAGTGTGTTAGAAGAAAACGCTTGTTTCTATTAAATATTTAAGCATTTATTCGTATGCCATATGTTATACAGATAAATCCCTTATATTCATGTGTAACAGCCAAATATATTCATTCATATACAAAACTGTTTTAAATTAATGATTTATATATCACTAAATGTTGTTATTAATATAATTACATAGATTTTATTTGTATTAATATAATTTTGCATAAGTTCTTATAGATTTGTGTAGGTGAATTTGAAATCCATTTGTTACGTCATTGCGCTTCGACTAATTACAGTATGTTTATGGCCATGCATAGTCCTCAAATACGTTCTAGTTCGATATTTATAGATGTTTGTATGAAAATATGTATGAATATGTTACCAATTGTCACACACTGCGTGTCAGATAACAGACAGCAATAAAGTATTCAGTAGAAAATGAGATAGTAATACCTCATTTAAAATCTGGTTCTAGGCTGCATTTGCTGCAATGACTCGTGTACAAAATATAAAATCGTAGTAGGCATATATTGGTCTGTTCAATAGTTTTTTTATACCATCATAGTTTTAAAAATGTAAACATCTTTACTAATGTTCTACCAAATCGTTTGATGTGACATGCATTATTAGAGAACTTGATGTTGCTTGTATTTCAATAAATAAAGCTCATACCTGTATATATTGTTGAATCCAAAGGTTATATTGTTCTTGAGAAAATTGTGTGAACAGGCAGAAAGATAGAAATTAAAATTTAAACTGCCCCTCAAGTGAGGTTACCGTAGCGCTTATCCAATAATAATAATAATAATAATAATGGAAATATTAAGTGCTTAAGAATTCTACAATTTCGATTTAAAGACCCTATTTACAGTCTTGTTTTTATATTTTTTACCTAAATAGGTACCCATTTTCAAAAATCCCCAAATTAAAAATTGTACAATATTCTAGGTAAATAGTTTTAAGTTAATTAAGAAAAATCTTAATTTAAATAAATATAGAAAAACTTAAATTCATTTACTGGTTTGGATAATAACAAGGATTTGTGAAGTAGTTTGTTATGTTAGGAATAATCTTTATATTTAGCAAAGTATCCAATATATTTCTATAATAAGGCAATGTTCGGGATTATTGTTCATACTGTAAACAATTTATAATTCAACACCATTTTCTAGAATGAATATTATACTACTACTATTATATAGTATATTCTATAAATTCAGTTATACGACAATTATACTTATAGTTTAGAAATGTAATTAAGAGATAGGTATAATAATAACAGTTAATATTCCAGATTCACTTTATAACTCTTTATTATGTAATATAATAAACCAAAAGTGAGAAATCATTAATTTTTTAAACACAGACGTAGAGTGTATCAATGGTTAGCAATTTCTCTTTAATGTTTTTAATTTGAAAATGCAATACCGTAATACGTTCAGAGCAAACTAATGACCCTTAAAGCAATTGATTTCGTTGAAAATGGATTAAAAAATAAAACGTTGTTTCGTTAACTCTTCACGCTTTGAACCAAGAGCTGATGATCCCGACCTTTAATGGCTTTATGCTTGACGTGATATAGCGTTATAAATGGGCTTGATTGATCTCTGTATTAAATGGTATCATTATATTCGCAACTAATAATGAGTTTTTATTAATGAATTTTTAAACGACCTTCATTTGAAAATCAATTAAAACTAAGCAAGTCAGCAAGTTTTAAAATATATTTTCTGATTTGTTTATTATAATGTTTTGTGTCTCAAAATTCCACACACTTTACTATACATGAGCTCAACAAACTTCTAGGTTTTGATTTAATCGAGCCGAGCAAAAAAAAAATCCAAATAATATACTTGACTTCCATTCTGTCCTGTGTACAATGATACGTAACATATCATGACAAATGTGAGTGCAATGGTCTTAAAAACGATATTAAAACTGTGATTCGCTAGACTGTTTACGCTGCCGGATTTGATCTTAGTAATAAGCGCAATCTTTATAAATATACACCTGAAATTCAGATTCGAATAAATAAATAGTGGTATGTTTTTGCATATCACACTATGCAGCAATAACAATATATTTAGAGTTCTACGTTTTTAGAATTTTTTAACAAATCAGCGTAAATAATAATTAAGCTAAAATTAGGATTCACGAGTTTAAAAAATGAATTAATGATGTCCAAAGTGAGTTTAAACTGGATTAATGCATTTTTTAAACATTACTATATGTTTTACGCTAACTATACACAAATTCTTCAAAAATTTTATCTTTTAAAAATAACATCTAAACCTACTAACTTTACTCCTTAAATTGTAAAATGTATAATTTATATTTCATCTCATCATCGTTTTGGCGACTTATTCGTCGCAAATTAACATGCAACAGTTATATTTTTAAACTATAAAGGTTAATATTAAAATATAAAAACTTTGAGTAATATTAATTTAAAAACACAAATTGGTCTTCCATATTGTATAAATATACCAACCACTCTAAGAGAAAATAAACCCCAGAGGAACATCCTCGATTAAGTAAAAAAGACGCTGCTGGGGTTAATATAATGGAATGCAGGTTATGTTACCTAGGACCTAGGACGTTTAAGACAGTCACGTTTAATTTTTATACCAGACATTACTTTCTCCTAAGCTTGACATCTATGCCTAATTTATTCTTTAAAACTTTGCGTCGTTCTAGCTTAAAATTGTATACTGCCAGTATTTTTCAGATGTTCTGATTTTCTATTTATATTTTATAATAATAATTTTATTTATGTAATTTTACGAAGTCTTCATATCTAAATCTAGTTTTAATCATGGGTAAGTAACTTGAGGTCATTTTCATTCATGACACTTTTTTGTGGGCATATGGTATGTTTTATGGAGTTAATAATTATTAAAATACACAGTAGGCAAAAATACCTGACACTTTGAAAATAAAAATTAAAACTACAATCAAAGTGAGGTAAGATGTTTTATTGCTTATTACAAAAGAATGTTCGTGTTAATTAATGAAAATAAAATCAAAGCAAACAAATTGACCATTTTAACATCTAAAGACGTCATACTTAAAATTATGTGCTTCTTTGAGCATGTACTCTTCTATTCTTGCCCTGAAGTTGCGGAAGCTGTATCATCTCTTTCAAGACTATGCAATCTTTACTATGTTTGCTTATTGTAAAAAGATTATTTAGGGTAAAATAAAAGAGAAAATAACGCTCATGTATGATTTGTATATTTTCACATGGATTGTACTATGCGCAATGTTACTTATTCAGTTAAAGAATATATCCCATTGCTGATATAGAAATTAGTGCCAGTGATTGTTTTTTATCAAGAAACGAATGCAAATGATGCAATTTTTAGATACTTTAGTCTGTTTATTTTTGTTGCTACAATTAAACTGTTGCAGTAGTTTAGATAAAATACATACTTTTTATTGATTTCTTAGTTTTGGACGTTGTTATGTAAGCGTTTTTCATAAAAATCAAAATATGTTTTTAGAAATTATAAAGTAACATAACTGACAATAGTTCTGTTTCCTTCTATTTATAGAGAAGCTCCTTGATTTATTGGTTAAATTACATGTGTAATAAAAATTGCAATTCTAATATATACAAGTAAATGATGTTAATCAAGTACTAATATTATGTTACAGCTTATATTATTTTATATTATGGTATCTGTACTGTTTTTATTTTACGAGGCATACTCAAAGTTTGTAAAAGAAATGTTTAATTAAAAAACTTTCTCATTAATTATGCCTACTAGATTGCTAATCCATGCAATATAAAGAAGGCTTATTTCAAGTAAGACACAATTGGTATCTCAAATGGGGATTAAATGGAAAGGAAATATTAAATACGAGTCATTAGAAAAGTTCTGTAATTATATTATGTACATATAATATATTAAAGTACTTTCGCACCCTTTTCACTTCGTTATTGCCTTTTACTATTAATTTTGTGGTGTTCCTTGGAACTACATTCGCAGTGTAAAAAGAACTGTATAGGCATTCATAGTTAACTTTTATCGATCGAACTTTGTTGTCGATAACCTGCCTATCGGGAAGGATCTTACGCGCGTTGCCCACGAATTCATTATACCTCTTTCTTCTTATAATTGATTTACTTGAGCACATAACTGTCATGACTAAAGACAATTCGAACCTATTCCACTGACTTAGTTTTGTGCTAGTAGTATTCAACGTTTGAAGGGGAATAAATTGTAATGTTTTATTTATTATTAAGTTTCATAGATAATATTAAAAATGAACATTGAAACTACTAGACCCATCCTCAGATAGAAATTGAGATTATTCTTATTTATTCTGGCAACATTTTGGAAAAGTCATATTTTTGTTTTTGACCAAAAGTATTGCTGCTCTGTCCACAATTAAACTTGCACATATACTTTGAAAATTTAGGGTATTTACTCAGCGTGTTTCGTTATTTCAGTTCAAGTGTCTATTAAATTTACGAATTCAGACTTTTGTATGCGTTATTACCATATTTTATTTAGGCCAAATCCAGTAAGGAAAACAAATTACCTACTGTTTTAGTAAAATAATTTTCGTATATTTTTAGTAAGAATAGTTTCAGAGCGGAATAGCGGCATCTTGTTCTCGCCTTTAATAAGTTGTATTTTTCTACTTATGTTTTTATTTATTATTTTATTCTGACTCTGTAGGCCAACCTTTTTCAAGGAAAAAATATAACATATTTAAACATATTATATAGGTATAGTATTGTTTTTTTTAAGACTTAGCTTTTTTTATTTTAAACGATTCTAAAAATTATAATAGCGTTCTAGTATGCATAAACAGATTTTATGATTCGTGTAATTGTAAGAATTTTTACTTACCAGCACATTATTATGTCCTTTTATTTTTTTATAATCTTGAATAAATAAATGTGTGTGTCAACTTTGGCGAAGCCTTCCACGCAATACGAGGATTGGCATACCGGTACATTCATGCTATGTAAAAAACTGTAAGCTAATGAATAATTATGAGCTATAACAAGCAAGTTACAGTATACAGGTTTAAATTTAATAAAAGTGAACCTATTCTCCCTTATTTTTATAAGCATTCTCTCTTGTTACTTCGTTATATTTGTGAGCCACAGTAATACAACCTTGTAAGGTTTATATATAATATAACTTTAATGCATTAAACACAATAACTGGATGATTTTCGATAAATAAATGTTAGTTCTGTTCACATAAATGTATCGATGTGGAAGTCAAAGTATACGTACTATTTTCCCAAACGTAAGGAAATATTATATACATATTTTCTTTAATTTTCAGCCCAAAAGTAAGAATTTAATATTGCTGTCACTTATACATTAAATAATTTAATGAACTGCAAGAATCATTAATAAAAATACTGCAGAAAGTTCATAGCTCTTGCAACTCTAATCGATTACTGTTCTATTTATGCGGGTTATGGACATTTTCAGAGAAAATATCCATGTAGCTTTACTAGTGTTATGTATATAATTATCTTAACAACTACCTTTGGTATTATTTTTGAAACTATTGTTCAAGTATAAAATAGTAGTATCACAAAAGCAACAAAATGTTTTTGACGTGACAACGTCTTAAATTAGGTTGCGGCTCGGAGTCACTCATGAAAAAGTGTAACGCCCGGTAACGTTACGATGCCCGTCCAATGGGTCCGCCGCACGGGATCCGCACGGGATAAAGCAGATAACTGTGGGTCCGCCGCACGGGATAAAAGCAGATAACTATGTTTATTCGTGAAAATTTGGAGGTGCTTAGATTCGTCATTTACAACAACTACAACAATAAAGGTAAATAATTGTACACTGATATTTCATTATCGTAAACTATGATTGATTGATTAATTGTTTAGATTGACACAAAAGTTGAGAAACTGAGTTTATAGGTTATGTCATACTATTGACAAATGTTGATAGTGTTAAGTAAATTATTAGTTTAAATCACTCTGCAATCAATCGTAATTCAGTCGATTGAGAAGAAACAGCGCGTATTGCTAGTCAAACATTTAAAATAACAAATTATAACCTCTAACCTGTCATAACAGTGCGACCAAACAAACGAACTAAACCGACCAATCACCACGCGCGGAGTTTAGAATTTAACTGTGTTTAGCAAGAATTTCAAATTTCCAATTTTAGTAAATGTTTTATTCAACTTTACCATTTACAATAACAAATTTTAATTAATTTAAAATTACGTACAATGTTTTAGTAAACAAAATATATTTCTATAGTTAAAATTTGTGCAATTCTTATTTTCATTCAATTCCTTGTTCCTATTGTGCAATTTAATAATATTCATATAAATAAATATTCTACCGAGAGAGAAAAGAAGACGTTGTCTTGTCACGTAAATTCTTCGCCCGTAAAACCGACTTTACAGGCAACCATAATTTTTTTTTTTCAATAAATATTAACAGTTTAAGCGTAAGCGAAAGCCTTTAATTCAGGGGCCTTACTATATGCTTCTTCTTTTCCGTCTGTCCACATGATATACAAAAACGAAATTTATGACCTTTCCAATGAAATGTTTGCATAAAATTTCAGTTTATATGAAGTGAATGTCAATTACATTATGTTGCACATCCTTCTATGGTAGCAAAAATCTAATTGTTCGCTATAAAGTTTAGGAACTAAGTTAGCTATTATCTTAAGATTTAATATATTTTGCTATAAAAATATTGGCACCACCTTTCTTTGGTATTTATGTTTGTAGCTCTGTTTCTATGTTTTTCGTGGTATATCTCTAAAGGTAATTGAGTTATAAGTATCTTTCCTTGTCACTTCATATTCACATAGGCCACCTAATGTTTGGTGCAGTTACACTCACGTCATAGGACTATGTTGAGCTTAAACTTCCTTACAAATTCTTATGCATTATTTCAATTTACTTTTACATAAAAATTATATATAAGCATTCATTTCAAATACACAAGATTGAGTTCGATTTCCACTTAGTCTAATAGAAGCATATAACTGGTGGTTACTGGTAAACATTCAAACTTTTCTGTCAGGTTAAGTTATTGTGGTTTTCTTTTCATCTTTCTGATATTGACTGTTTGATTTTTATTTGAAATTCTTAACCAAGTTTATTGCAATGAATAAGTATGCATGTGGTGTGGCGTCTAAGTGTACAGTTTAATTCTCAAAAAATATTTGGTAAGTTAATGTTACTTTAGTGTATTAATGCTATTGATTAACGTTTGTTGATTACACATTACGCTTGTATGGTGTGTAAAGGGTTGATTTTTGTGAATTGATTCAGGTAACCAGTTTCGGTTTTGGGATATGGTGGTCTTTTGTTCAGTTTTATGAACAAGCTACGACAGATTCTATGTGGATGTTATTTATTCTTTTTATTCAATTAAACCTAGTAAATATAATAGTAGATTATTCGTTTGAAATAATACAAAAACGAATATATTAAATTTATATATATTAAAAATATATTATTACTTGAAAAATCAGTTATAAATGCAGTTGCCAAGTTTCTTAAGTACATTTAAATTTATTAATATTTTTTTATCATAACCTTTATAGAAATTTGTAAACTATAGATTTTGTAATAATCACAAGTATTTAATGTACCCTTCTAACTCTTGCTGCATATTTAAAATTCATTCAGTTTTAAATCTCTATATGTTTGTTATTAATTTTAATCCATTTACTGTACGGAAATATTATGCATAATGATGGGAAACATTTGAGGCACAGCTTATTCTTAAAAAATAAAGCTATTCCCTAAAAAATAAAGTTAAGAAATAAGGTTTTATACCGTGCAAAGTTTTATTTCAACTACAAATACATCGAAATAATAATAGAATCAAATGGCTGCAAGGCTGAAAAAAAGATAATTTAACAATTTCCATTTATATTAAACATACAAGTATAGCCATGGGGAAAATGCAACAAAAACAATATTTTACAATACATATTTGATGATAGCATTGAATCGTTTACTTGTTACTTTGACGTTTTTTTTGTTCAATTGTTTTCGTTTAAATGAAAAAAAAATAATTACAAACATAATATTGATGGGAACTATCCTCTTTGGATAAAAACATTAGGTAACTTGAAAACTGGACTTAAAAGCTTTATAATGAAAAACATATTACTAATCGTTATAACGTATACTAAAAAAATTATCATTCTAAACTTATATAATGTTATATATTGTTTCTTTCACGTTCTATAGAACTCCCACAATTGTAAAGTTACATGTTTTCCATGTACTATTACACCAAATGAAACTTTTAATGAAATATTGTCATAAATTAAAACTTAAAATTTTAAAGTTTCATATGTTTTATAAACAAAGGTATATTGTTTTAAGTCATTATGGTGGAAATGGTTGATTCGATGAAAATGTTGATTTAAGATCGTTCACGTTTTTTCTCTGAGCTGAGTCTAGTATCCGATGCTGTTAAAGACGGCGTGTAGAATCTTGACTCATGATTTTTAGAAGAATTAAGAAAGATATAAATAATTTAACTACGAAAACGCTTTAAAAACACTTTACATTGTTTCACCATTAAAGACAATTAGAGAACAAAACTTAATGTAATCTAAGTCAAGAGGTCTTGTCGCTATCTTATCAGATGTACCACTAAGTGCAATATGATATTTCTAAAACTATTTCTGAGCACGGTGGAGAAAAAGTGTTTTTTACGTATAACGCAGCTGTAGCAAAGACGGTGATTCAATGGGAAAGTTCTTTCAGCTCCAGTTCACCTTCCTCTTAGCGCAGCGTCAGGATCTGCAGCTTTCACTTACTTGACTTCTGAAATCTAGAGTAACGTTTGGTCTAAAGAAACAAAAAAAGTTTCTATTTTGTTATGTAGAAGCTTAAAATGAACTCAGTAAAGAGCTCGGTTTTATGCTTTTATGTCACCGACTTTTAGGATATCTTCAGATGAACATAACTCCGGAATTGAAGTCTTTCGTTTAATTTTGGATACTAACAATTTACCTAATTAGCTGAGAATTATCAAAATTCCAATATAAAGGTTTATTAAAAATACCAATTTTTATGTTATGCCAAACAAAAATATATTACTATATTTTTATTTTCATGGGGAGAAATTTAAGCACGCACTCAAATAAGACACTTTAATAGGAATCAATCATTTTTTAATGAACTAAAAAGTAGTAAATATGTATTTAAATTTTTATTGTTAATTTAAAATATAACTTGATTAGCGGACATTAAGATGATATCTATTCATATTGTAATATAAGTGCAAAAGATTAATATAGGTCGCACAATAAATAAAGTTTTGTGAAGGAGCCAGTAACTTAGAACTTCGTACATGCCGCATCAAGCAGAAAATATATTCATTTCATGCAATGGCCTAAATAGTTCTTTGATTTAACAATATAAAATTATAGCAATGATACCAAATCGTACTGACATTAAGCATTAAAAATAATGAAATTTTCCGTTTTTATTCAGTAAAGAAATCTGTAACGAAACCAGCGAGGGAGAAACAACAGAATCGGAGGTCGGAAAAGCGGAAGATAATGTCTTACTGCCTCGAGCTGATTACTGACAAAATGTGCAACGAATGTTGACGTCGATATTGTGTACTGTTAGTAGAACAATTCTTTACTTAATCTGACTTTACTATACAGTACTGTTTACCAATACGTTATATATTATGCTAATTTACATTTTTTTCTCCGAAATTTATTTATTACATTTTAATAATCTTATAAAGCTTACTGTTCCAAAAAACTATATTTTGTAAGATAATATTAAATATGACTTTTAAGTTATTAAAATAACTTTTTGTGAGATGAAAAGTAAAATATGTCTTTTTAGTTCCTGACAATTGAACATGACCTCCAACAATTTTAGTATCTGTAATTAAAATAGTGCAGTTGAACACAGCATACTTTTGTAAGTAATGCAAAAAATATTTATACGATTATTTTTAAAAACATAGTGTTTTGAAAACAATGTAGTTTTAGATTGTTTTCTTTTAAAAAATAAACAGTTTTTACATCATCTCAACAAGCACAAGTTGTTTGTGTGATATATTTTTCCACTTTTTACTGTATTACTATAAGTTTCGTTCAAAGTTTTATATTTTCCAAAATACTACTAAAGTAACGTAACCTTTTAAAGCATACTTGAAGTAATACCACCAATTAAAGATAATTAGTAATGTTTTTGAAGCATTTACTTGGAATACTAAGATTAAATATTTTTTAATTCAGTGGTGGAGGAAGTAAGGGAAATACTTACCTTACAGCTCAACAAACATTGAATAGAATATATTAAAGTATACAGTTAACCGAATTAGATCTTTAGAAATAATTAATTAGCTATTAATACCATGACAAATGGTATCCAACTTGTATATTCTATATCAATTAATTTTAAAAAAGGTCAGTTTCATTTTCCGGCTCATTACATAGAGGTTTTAGATCTACCTGGTATATTATTACTTACAGTGGATTAATGCACGCATTCAGTTTGTATACACAGTTGTAGGATATCGAAAACCCTATATCGTCTGTAAAAGAGGAGATATTTTTTTGTAAAACAATCAAGTTGGTGTAACATCCGTATTGTGTTATTCTGTGCATCAAATGTTTAAACTACTTTTCATTATAATTGGTTCGTTGTAAAGAACGCTTTAACACATCTTGGAGTATTTAGATGGATTAGGTTACGCTGCAAATCAGAAGTTATAACTTTTTTCAAAGTTGAAGAATTCTTAAGCTTTGTAATTATTTTACAATTTTAGTATAAGTCTTTAAAATGTTTAATCTTAAATTAGGAGTAGTATATTATAATCCTTTTAACTATTTCTGAAAGGAAAACATAAACTTGCACCGATGACTCTGTTACAAATTACATTGTTCATTACCAAAGTATATTATGTTGATATTTACACTTTAAGTTACAGGATCCCTAACTTCTTTTATAAAACAAATTATTCATTTATAAAACACAACAGGTTATGGGGTATTTAGTGGCTGGATGCAAATATACACTATTTTGCATATAATAAAAATACAATAATATATATGTATGTTTGATTATTGTACAAATAAACATAATATTAATAGGTTAATTCCTTTATATATCATTATATATTTTTTATTTGGAAACGTGTGGTTGTTTAGATTGCAAGACATTAAATAAAAAGTCGTTCTCATCTCTTAACCACATTAAAAACTATGGATTACGTCGTTAAAATAACAATATTATAGAAAACTTTGAAGGGATATAGCTGTGGACATAACAAACACCGTTAAAATAAAATAAGACAAAAAGGAGTAATTTTGTTTAACAGGAAAGACTCAGGAGATAGAAAGGAAAAACCAGAACAAGCAAAGCTACTCAGCGATTACCAAAATAGTGCAACACCACTCTGCATAAAAAAGTGATTTGGGCTTTATAATTTTAAATAATAATATGTAATACGGAAAAAAGACTTTATATATTGATATTTTTATAACTAATGTTCTAATATTAATTATAGGACGCGATTTATATACATAAAATATACATCTTCTAATAAAGCGTGTAATATTTGTACTTATTCATTATCGTGAGTCCAAATTTAACTTATATTAAAACTAACAATTACATAAAGAATTTGTAGTAGTGTATTTGCCAAGTTAAAAAAAAAATCTTAATAGGCTCCTATAAATATTGTAACATAAATTTATTTACAATGCTATTTATCTTTTTGTAAACTTTAAGTATAGTCCTAAATAAGTTAGTAATTAATAAATAATACAAAGTTGTATATGATGAGTATAGTAAATAAAGTACAATCTATAATAAAATATTTCCCCCTAACACAGTTAGTTTTCCTTTGGGTTGCTTGGTACCCGAAAGGAGACCCCCTCTATGGACACCAGTTAGTGGAAAATTGGCACTTAAATTTGTATCCAACCTAGTTGAGGTTTGAGAAACGGCATCAATAGCACTAATAACAAACGTGTGGAAAAAATGGCTCGCATTTCTTTTTATAATACGTTTACTTTAATAGGGAGGTGGACTATTGTGAAGGGAGGGCTTTTGGTAGTATTGAAGGATTTAACAAACGTAAAGGTAAAGAAGACCCTTCCTTTGTTCACATTGCCATTTCGTCCTCTACCAAAACTAGCGTGGTTTAATAACGATTTAATTCTTAAGGAAAATTCATCCTTTGACTTCAAAAAAAAATTTATATGCTTATACAATTAAAATTTACGTTTCATGATCGACTACAAAGTTTTACAGCTATAAATGTATCAAACGTTAATTTTTTATTAATGTATTCGCCAGTAAACATGTCTATTTTAATAATAATAACGAAAATTTATATAAAATATCACATAATTTAAAGTTTAAATACTTTGCTATAGTGTAATAAGTAATAATCAAACCTTTGTCATGGTTTTAAGAAAATAGTATATTTCTCAAGTTACTTTTTTACATCGGCAGATACTCCATTATCACACGTCAACATTTATATAGGCTACCTAATAATTACAAATAAAATCACTTGTTTTAAGTATTATGAAAAGTATTTGGAGACTCATCTATGCCAGATGTAGGTGGTAATTAATAGTTTTATGACATATATTTTCTTTGAATGTGTGGCCTGGGGAGAGAACACTGTCCTATGATTCACAACATCTACGCATTCCATCCCACGAGTACGTACAAGTTGCTTTGCACTATGTATTTCGAGGGCAATATTTTGCCAGCTGCATGAATTTAACTTAATTAGAGTGGATTATTTCCGCCATCCCGATTTCGGGGGGCGGGGATTACTGGAAACTGGTCACCACATGGGTGGTTACTTTAGAAAATAAGGTTCCCTATGCCGCCGAGAGACAGAATGCGATATGTTGGAATAAATCTGGCAACACTGTCTTACTCATCAGCTTGTCCCTCTCTATATCCATACCACTCTCGCCTCGCTACGTCCAACAGTGCCGGCCTAGCTGCTTTCGAAGATGGAGTTACCTATCGTTGTTACCGCCAGAATGCGAAATTCGTGTTGTGATACGTTTTTTTAAATGAAACACAGATTTCAACCTGTTGAAATTCATCGTCAAGTTAATCGAAGTTTATGGGGAAAACTGCATATATGTTCAACACGTTAGGAAATGGTGTAGAGAATTCAGTGAAGGCCGCATGGAAATTCACGATGAAAACCGAAGTGGACGGCCTTCAGTTTCAGATGGAGTTGTTCAAAAAGTTGAGACAATATTGCTTGAAGATCGGAGAATCACCATTCACAGGAAGCACAATAAACTCTGACAGATATTGCGACACAGTAAGAAAACTGAGACGTTCGAATCCAGAAGCGCCGCAGAGGCAAAATTGTCCAGTGGTGTGAGGCTTCTCCATGACAACGCTCGACCTCATGTCTCACGTCAAACTCAAGAAACTGCTGATAAATATTGGCTGGACTGTTTGTGCCCCCATCCCCCCTACAGCCCAGACCTAGCCCCAAGTGATTATCACTTATTCCCAAAATTAAAGTGGAACAATAGGGTGGCCAACGCTTCAGTACCG
>NW_025781701.1:0-40723 GCF_021130785.1 Homalodisca vitripennis | reverse complement strand
TGGATTACAAAAGAGGTAAACAACCGAAAAATATCGTTACATTTAAAAATCTTACTGCAACCTTTATATTGGGTTTAATTGTAACAAAAATAGCCTAGATGAGTAGAGGAAGGTTGTAAAAGGAGAAGGGGAGGAGAGTGAATATGGGAAGGAAGAGATAGAGATGACGAATTATGCGTGGATTGAGGAGTGAATGAAGGAGGAAGGGAGAAACCGTATGTGTTTTACTGAATGTACAGCCCATCATGTGAAGCAATGGCTTAGAATAATTGACCTTCCAAGTACCTGTTACCCACAATACAGGATAGGCTAGTAAACCAGTGCTAATAATCTACAAACCAAAGCTCCTTGTTAGGCGATGAAATAGATTTTAAAGGATTTTTGTAATGTAAATGTAAATGTTTGTAAATTGGTGAAAGCTAAAATTCTCAGGTTGTTAAGCTTTTCACTAATTTACAAAACATTTGATATATAACAACTATATAACTAATGTATACTATTTCTAGCGGTTACCCGCCCCTTCGCACGTTAATTTTTAATAAACATATTCCTAGTAGTGAAAGGCAGTTATCAATATAATATTAAATGATATACCAAAACACCCCAGTGATAAGTGATAGTCCACTTAAGATATCTAGCGCTTTTAATCTACTTCGTTATAAAGATTAGTAAATTCGTAGATATCAAATGCGTTTTAATCTTCAATAAACCAACATTGGTAATAAATGTACGGACTCATTCACTGACACATACAACTACACACCAAGATCTTTTAGAACCGTGTCCATATGTTAATATGGGTAACAGAAACGATTATTTTAATTTCATATCATTAAATGTTACCATACGTGGTAGCTTTTTTAATATTGTACAACAATTATTTTTAAATTATAGTTAGAGATTAATACTAATATAATCTGCTACCATGCATTTGAAAATACTGCGATACTGCAAATAAAACTGTATTGTGTAATTCCACATAGTTTCAGAACTGTTCCAATGTTCATCACCAGTATGCCTTTCATTTACAAGGGCGTCCTTCTGGGGACGCTTACCGTAAATTGGTATCAAGATCAAATTGGTTCAACCACCGTGGCTCTTCACTGTCATGGAACTAGCTTTGTAATAGACGACAGTAGTTAATGACGTGCGTCAAGAATAGACGAGTAGCGAAGAGATAAATTACACTGTCCAAAACCGTTAATTTTCAAATCGTTAATATTTCGTTGTTAAAAACCACCATCTTTGCATACGTTACTCTTAAAAAGTACCCTAATCATATCCTTGGAAACAATTTTTGAGCGGTTAATCTTAAATGTTTCAAGTACGAGCATTTTATTGTTATTATTTTTAATTAAATGCCTTTAAATCCGCTACCAATTCAAACTATTGAAATTAAAATTAAAATGAGTTATGTATAAATACGAGTAGAAACACATTGATTATACAAGGGTATATCTCATGCTAACAATAAAACTACAATGCATACTAAAATAACTTACAAAATGGTACACAAGAGAAGAAAAGAAGGGACATCAAAAACATGAACGTTAGGTTAACAAAAAAACGTAATATTATAGGAAGGCTAAGTTATTTTGCTTATAGTATCACGAAAACAAAACTCTTTACAAGAAGATACGAAGTTAATCTATTTAAAGACGTGGATAGATATGTCCATACAAGAAGAGAAACACAACTTAATCCTCTCTTGGAACTTGGAACTTTTTCAGTTCACTAACTGGATTTCTTGAGTGTTGTCACGTGTGTGTGTGTGTCACGTTCGCCTAACCTATACTTCTATTCTTTTCTTTTCTCTCTTTAATTGTTGGCCAGACTTAGATTTTAATGGGTTTAAGAATAATTATTTGGTTTTATTAATTATAAAAAGCACCCTATCTATACATCTAATATATATTTATAGATAACATACATCTATATATATATATATATATATATAATATATATATTATATATATATCACATATATATAGATGTATATATAGGGTGCTTTTTATAATTATTAAAACCCAATAATTATTCTTAAACCCATTAAAATCTATTGCCATTTATACAATTTAATGTAAATAAAAGTTGTTTTGACAGTTATTTGGTCTTTCCGATCATATGTTAGTTTGCTTATTCTTAAACGCATATGTGGACAGATACGGCCAAATACAAAATAATTGAATCGGAAAAACTAAGCGCTCTGTGGTGTAATGGTAGCACATTCACCCGGCAAGTGAGAGGTCCGGGTTCGACTCCCGGCGAAGCAAGTACTTTTTGTGATTCAATGTTTATTGAAATTATAGATGTATATATATATATATATATATATATATATATATATACATATATATAGATGTTCATAGGGTTCTTTTTATAATCAATAAAACCCCCCAATATATATATATATATATATCGGAATATTTTGAAGAGGAAGTAAAAGGTTATTTTTGGATTTGGTTATTTGTAAAATGCTTTTATTACTTTCCTGTTATTTATTTCTTATCTTACATTAAAAAATGTATTATTGTTGCTCGTTTTGATATCTAACTATCTATTATTGTCTTTGTCTGTTTATTTTTTGTTGATTTCTAAGTTATATTTCTTACTTTATCATTGTTCCATTATTAATTTATTTTTAAACGGTTTGATATTTAACTATATTAGTAAATATGATTAGTGCCTTTAATAATTTATACTCTCTGTTTAAGTTTACTACTGGTGTAATTCCATTGAAAAATATATAAATAATATGTTAGTCCTGTACATTAAGCTAAGTGATATATCAAAACATTTATTAACATGATTTATTGCGAAATATAGTAACTAAATTAACATAACTTATTAAAGATAGACTGAACATTACAAAAGAAATACCGTTCTATAAACAGTTTCGTTTCATACATTTAAGCCAATCACGTAAATACGATTTAGTTTATATTATCGCATAAAAATCTCTAAGAAATCAAAATACTCCTCTTGAAGGAAAATTGTTTAAATTTAAAATTCCTCATTAAACGTAACTTTATAAACAATTTCAAAGGGTTTAAAATTCCATTATACTCTTTTACTATAACAAAGCTTAAATATAAGCGATTCACCAATTACAACGTAGAAACTATGTTACGCAATGCTATGATTGGATGATAAACGTAGTTAGCTCTAGTCTATATAGTGGGTATAACAGCTACTAATAGGGGAGATTTAGTCGAAGGCATTACCTGTCCTGATGGTCAATATAATCACATGCTACCTGCTTCTACTGCACCTGGTCCTACGTCCCTACCCTTCCCTACCTACCCTAACCTCCTGATTAACCACAAATCATTTTTTATTATCCCTTCTGAACCAATAGATTAATATTACCTGGATTTAGTTTATAGATTTCATCAGCTAAGTGTTAGCGAAGTCTATTATTTGAGGGGCTGGAATATCCTCACTTCTGTCTGACTTACATCCGTACATTAAAGCCATTTGATATAAATATTTATTTAACAAATATTCTGTATGTCAATCCACACGGTATGTCACGAAAAATCTGACCTGCCTACTTTAAAATTCACATATGCGCACGAAGCTTAAATTCTACCTAGGCAATATCGAATTCGATGACGTAGCCTGTCACACTACGGAATTTGGCATGGCGTTAGTGAACATGTTTACATTGGTCTTCTTTGTAACCATTAGGTCAACGAAAAAAATCGCAGAGTAAAAGAAATTCTAAACAAATTGAGCAGTTAAATGAAAAGCTGACTTGAAATTGTGCACTCATTCTCAGCGGAATCTGTTACGCGATACGTCTTGCGTACTAAAAATTTCGTATTGTGGATCTCAATAAATAATACATAACAGCATAACTATATTGTGTAATATCCAGTTATAAAAGGTGGGAATAAAATTCAAAAATTAAACAAAAATATTGTTGGACCTCTTCAATCTTGTAAAAGCCAATATATCTTAGTTCCAACAACTTATTTCAGTTTGATTTTAATAAATATTATTAAATTTTCTTTCGTAGTATCTTTGACTATGACATTTCATATTTAAATACATAATGAGATTGATTGACTGATCTCTAAAATTTAACCTTATTACAACAAGAGGTACTGAAACTAAAAATATTTATGTGAATATAACTTTATGAATAATTTTATAGTTCCGAAAGTTTTAATATGTTAGTCTTCCTTGTTTCTAAATTCATCAATTATATCGTAAAAGGATGGTAGAGATCTCTGGGAAGATCGGTTTTGGCACTTGAAGATTGGTTTGAAAATCCATTAAAACTTCACAAACGCAATGTCTCAAAACGTTATATTTAATAACTGCTATTAAAAGAGGTATTTTTACTCTGCCAGTTGATTGTGAATTGTGGAAATACAACAGTAGCAAATATTTTAATATTTATATATAAATTAGTCACTAATTATAAGTTTTCTCTTGGTTTCAAGAGGAAAAACATGTACTTGTTTACGATGATCTTTTTACAATTGTCTGGATAATGCTAAACATAATTTATATTTATCTCGATCACTATAATACACATTCTGGCACCGAGGGGTGTTTCAACGCAGAGAATTTCAATATCAACAGAAGCATATGTCAAGAGATATAGTGTGTATAACTGAAAAATATTGTTCAAGTGATATCTTCTTGATATCGTTTTCCATATTAAACATTAAAAAAAATATTTAAATCAGTTTTATTTTTCACTTATAATACCAAACAATAAGGACTTCTTACTACTCCTCAAACACCAACTGAATGGAATCTAAATATCACATTATTTAATCCAATTTAAACACATACAACAAAACATCTTAATGAAATTATTTTGTAAAATTTTTTTGTATACTTTGTATATGACCTCTGATTGCATACTGATTGGAAATTTATGTTTTAAAACCTGTACATTTTAGTATAATAAGTTTTAACGATCTATGAAAAAAAATTTAATAGTATGTTGGTTTTACTATATATAATATGTACCATGATTTTCTACAAGTAAATAAATATTATTGTTCAATTAGAGTACTGATACATAAATTGTAAATTTGTCGCTTGACTTCAGTCACGCTTGACACCATTAGGAGGTATTGGTACAATTATCAAGGTAGGATGATTACAAGTACTGCGCTGCACCGGAACGCTTGTAGTAAATTGATACCGAGTCGTGTTACCTAATGGAGGTCGTGTACTGTTCATACCTCAGCTTTAGTGCTAAGAGATTAAACATGTGTTTATTATACACCATTAGGAGGAATTGGTACAATTAGCAAGGTAGGATGATTACAAGTACTGCGCTGCACCGAAAACACTTGTAGTAAATTAATACTAAGACTTGTTACCTAATTGGAGGCTATCTACTGTTTATATTACGCTTTTGGTGCTCAGAACTAAGACGTAAGATTATGACACCATTAATAGCAGTTCGGACAATTATCAATGTAAGATGATTACAAGGACTGAGATACAACAGACCGCTTGTAGCAGACTGATATCGAGACATGTTACCTAGTGGCAGCTATGCACTGGTGATACCAAAGCTTTAGTGCTCAGAACTAAGACGTGAGACTATTAGACACAATTAGCGCAGTTCAGACAATTAGCGAGTTAAGATGATTACATGGAATTAGCTACAACAGACAGCTTGTAATAGACTAATGCCGAGACAAGCTACCTAAAGGCAGCTATGCATTGGTAATACAAAAGCTTTAGTGCTCAGAACTGAGACGTGAGAATATTAGACACCATTAGGAACAGTTTGGACAATTAGCAAGGTGGTATGATTACAAGGACTAAGCTACATCAACGGACCGCTTGCAGTGGACTGGTATCTAGACAAGTTAACTAATGGCAGCAGTACAAACAGATTAGTATTTAAAATGCAAACTATTTAAACACAAAATATTGTTTGGCCTCACTGTTGACTTATCACCATTACAATTGTTTTAGATGTTCTTGACTACTATTATAACAAATCGAAATTGCCAACAGAGACTTGTAGACATCCTCTTTTAAAATGTTAAGTATTTCGTTTTATAACAATAATGTTTTATTACATTCTTAAATATACATTTATTTAAAATAATAGTAAACCTCTTTTATTTCAATAAATTTAAAATTTTACTTCAAAGAATAACTGAGGATTAGCTATTAAAGCCGCATTTACTTCCGAAACCATGTCGATCTCTAGCTGTAATATTACAGAATGTTGGTAAAAAGAACCGAAGCGGAACGGCTTTTACGGTTCGTGCGTTTACATAGAAAGTCCACTTTATATTTCCTGGACCCTTTACAGTTGAATTAATTTGAACTTATAGCTTCTTGACTTTTGCTTTTAAATATTTTTATTCCAACATATTCAGATTTGGTGTTTGAACAAGTGGCCGAGCAAGTAATTTAAGGAAAAGTTCACTACTTTTATGACTGTATTTTAAATAAGCGATGTTACTTGGAGAACTCTTTGGAATAATACTTCTGTTAGCAGTAATGAATGGTTTTTCAAAAACCCCTTCCTTTTTGTTAAATGTATATAAGCCACATCTTTATAATAGCTTATTTGACTCAATAAATTTAATTGTATTGTTATCAAAATTTTAAGTTAAAAATGAGATAATTTTGAACAAGTTATTTGTTTCAGTATTCTTCCTTCTGTTAACATTATATTGCCTTTCAATTATTAATACAATGAAAATTAAAGCCTTTTAACTGTTTCAATTAGGTACATATTATAAAAACGTTTTAAAGACCTCCATATATAAATAATGGCTGAACAATTTGGCCAGATATATCCTAAATAACGTAAACTTTATAGAAACATATACGCTACAAATATCTCTCTTAATTTCTTTGCTCAGGTAGCTAGGCAATATCTTTTAAATATTTATTATCGTTTATTTAATTAAAAATATCATATCCTCATTAAGCTTAAATAAAAACAAATCAAAATGTCTTGGAATGATTATAAATTTCCATAACTTATTCTAATAAACCCATTTTTTGTTGTATCTTAACCGATTTTGAAATATATCTATTACTTCCCATATGAATTTTTTAAAACCACCAAGAGCTAAAGAAAACAAATTCAAATTTTTTACAAACATTTTTATGAATATCTCGCGCACTTTTATTAGCCAAATTTATTCGCCGTAAAATATCAATTTGGCGGCCTTTAAACTCAACTAATTCACAACTAATATATTTATGAACTTAGAAATAAATAAAATATATCCTGAATCGCTTAAATATTTATAAAATTTAGTTACTAACAATGACACTAATTACATATAAATCACATGAGAAAAAACTTTATTAATATTCTGCTATCATCGAATCTGCCTTCTTCTTTCAATTGAGCTGAAATAACTATTTATTGAAGTCAACGTAAAAAGGTTCAGAAAAAAACTGCTTAAACATTTATAAATAATACCAATAAGCACATTTTATAGGAATATTTAATGTCATTTGATGACGATTTTTATTTTGGATTTACATATCTACAACCCCCAAAGTTAGTTTTTGTCCTACTAAAATATATGCATGAGAGGTAAATTAAAAAGTGAGAACGAAGTACGATTTTCGGATCCAAGTTAAGTTATGCAGGAATGAAGTTACTTTTCAATTAGTTCCTGGGATTGCTCCATCTCCATTCTTGCTTTCACACGTGCCCGGCTATATAAACACTTCGGGTTAAATCGTGGAATCCACGCAGTTTCCTTTTTTATGAGGAAACTTTAATTAACTTCGAAACGGATGATTTGGAATGCAGGAAAACTGAACCTCCAATATCGACTTTCAACAAATGTTGGAAATTTAAGCACCAGATTAAAGCTTTATCACAATGCTATACCAATATAATAGTAACTTTTATTACTGAAAAAGTTCTTATTTCTCCCTCCTTAGTGTAATTCAATTTAAATCATATTTCTTTAAATCTTCAACTAAAAAATGAATGTGTGTACATATAATAATAAATAGCAATTTAAGTGATTATTTCAAGCGAATAAAGCAATTCGGAAGTGCAATATCTATTATTTTCGTACACGCATAATTCAATTTAAATCGTTAACTACGACAAAAACTCAACAATAAACACACAAACAATACCACAGATGATAACTGTCAATGTGTTTGAAATTGTTTGAATTTGCACGTTCTTATAGTTTATATATATATATATATATATATATATATATATATATATATATATATATTGTTTATTTTAAAGAAGAGACCGATCACCTTTTAAGCCTTATTCTGTCCGTCCTAATATGCCACTGGCCTGTGCGAGGATCTTATCAAACATAATAGGTGGGAGAGTCGATACAATACGAGGTATATTCTTAGTTGTGTAGTTTATTCATTACTAATGTTTTACATAGATTTACAAGCTTTACTAATAAAATCCCTTATAAAGGGTGGGTTACATAAATCATACACCTTACCCGTTCGTAGAACATATAAGCAGTTTTAATATAATAGTAATATTTAAAATATTCCAATGTAGTTTTAATTTTTTTTATTTTCACCTACTGCAATTTGATGTTTTATATAATTTTTAAATTAGGCTGTGTTATTAATATCAGCCAATGCAGGTATAGTGGGAAGGAGTTTAGCTTCATTATACATTCCGTTCAGCGCAACGTCTGAAATCTGACTCTGTCCCTGTCACGAATCCAGATTCTAGAAAGAAAAAAATCTCATACACCTCGTAGGCACATCAGATTGATTTGGATGTCTTAGCGAATATGACTCCAGATTTCAAGAGCTGGGTCTGTGACAATATTAGATTTCAGTCGCTGCACTAAGCGGAAGGAAGAAGCTCAACTCAACAGTCATAACACTAATGCTATACATAATATTCGGTTTAGGTATGCGCGCGTGCGTGTGTGCGTGTTTCGGGCATAACCTGCAAGATTCAGGCCAGCCCATAATCTGGATACTTTAGGTAATAAACTCAGACTGTCGGCATAATTTGATAACAAATGTAATGTTCTAGGATTGACTGATACAGCCTATTGCTGCAGGTATGTTACTTAACTATGGTACATTAAATTTCTAAGTGTTACTTTGGAATATAGACATCTCCCATTGAAACGTTCTTCTCTCTTATATCTCTTCCATCTATAAACTGAAAAAGTTAATGTTACAGAAGTAATCCACCATCAATTTACAGGTGGAAAATAAGAGAAGATATATCATTTATATAATACAATAATAAATAAATATATATATATATATATATATTATATATATATATATATATACTATCAAACAACGCCTTTCTTGTACGACGAGAAATACTTTCTTTTTTAATAAAATCTCAAGAACTGGTATGAGAGACTTTTGAACGACCTCTAAAAACTTGAAGAGAGTTGTTATTACCTCTTTTCTACAAAGATTAAACTTTATTTAAAAAGCAATACTTTATTATTGCCTGTTTCAATATATTAGTATAAATAATTTAAAGGTAGTCCTAATCTTAATGGTAATTTTTCACAAAAAACTCTGTTGTTCCATTACGGACGTACATTTTCCCCCAAACTAATTTACTTTGTAAGACATTCAGGTCTAAGTGATGGAGTATTGGAATATTTCGATTATCGATATAATCAATTTCGGAGTATAGTGGTATTCTGTAAATTGTTTCGGTATAGTTGTGCCTGAGTTATCACTCACATCCTTTAAGCATATTTTACCTAACAATCACAACTATTTATTTTAAATGACATTTTAAATTATTCTTGTAAATTACATAGAATTTACTTAGAACTATACCCCTGGGTATGAGGCTGCTTGTAAAATTTAGGTTAATTTCGTAGTTACTTTTGTGGCTAACGATAATTTCTAAGAATAATGTATGATAAATAATTATTATGGCGTATATAGTGATTCTGCAAACTTTATATGTAATTACAGCTTTTATAAAAATACAAAAAGTCAAATGGCACTGATATAAACAACTCAAAGAAACTTTCTTTTGGTTAGTTTTAAAATGTACACAGGCTGTTTTTAATTTTATTGCGATGATAAAATCTTTCACCGAGCAACATGTAAACTAATAAAAATAAATTTTAATTGAGTCCTGAAATGTAACTCAGTTATATACTGGTACGTATTTTAAGAAATGCCCACACTCTTGTATGTTGAGTGGCAACAGAAACGCTAAGGATCCTAATTTAAATGCCGACATTTTCAGAAACATTTTATATATAATTTTTTGTAGTGGAGAAGGGAAATATGTGTCATACCTTGTTTCCAAACCAATTCAGTCTCACTAACCAGGTTAGATACAATTACCAACAGGTATGTTATGTGGCAAAAGAAACACTGAAGAATTTAACCTGAATGTCGATAACTTCAGAAAGATTGTCGAAAAGGGATGTGCACTTGATTTATGAGGTTAAAGTTGTTACTTAATCAATATGTTATGCAAAAAATGTACATAACTTTCTACGAATAATTTAATGTGTTATTTTTAAACGAACCACAAACCAAAATATTATATTTAAACTTTTTTAATCTCATTAATTAATCAAATAACGTCTAATATTAGTTTAAGAATACTTGAGGTATAAGTTGTAATTGGATCACTGCATTTCTTTGATTTTTAACAATTAGGCTACAGTATAAATTTTTAAACCGTCATTCTTAAAGAAAACTTTCCACGTAGGCCGAATTACTGGATAAAAATCTCATAAAAACCTTTCACATGCTTTGGCTCAATTTTTATGTATTTACTTTTTATTGCTTATTTTAATAAATCTTTCTTGAGTTCAAAGTTAACTATTTTAATTAAAACATTTTTTATAAAAATGCATGACAGGTTGTTAGGAAATTATGACATTTTTATTTAAAATGAATGTTATATGGAAAGCACATTTTTCTCCACAGATATCTTGTGGATAAAGAGAAAAGAAATGTAACTTTCCCAGCCCCTGAAGTGATAGGTTTTGCTAACGCTCAGCCAGTAAATTAACATTACAAAAAAATGCATTTCGTATTGACTGGTTAATTTACTTTTAGTGTTGGATTATATATTTCAAAATTAAGTTAACATATACATTAAAGTACGTTTCCTCCAGTAAGGAAATGACAAAAGTGTGTTAATAAACATTCAGAAATAAAGTGGACCGAAATGGGTGATAGTTCCAATACACCATTACACATGTTAATTATATGATATTCTAATTTGCTAAAGTTAATTAGAAACCTGCGCAGCAATGTCTCTTTTTTATTGAAGAGGTTTAATATACATAATAGTCTTATTCAGCGTGAGAGCTAAGAACAGAAACGAAGAAGTGATTTTAATCAGGCGGGTTGAGGTGCTCGGGGCACAATCTTGGGTAATGGGGATACCAATTGTCCCCGAGGCAAGCAATCTGCTACACTAACTAGGGCATTTCATCTGCCCCGTAAGTGGAAATTTTGGTAGTTTTAGGGACATTTAATACGCCATGACGGTTGAGCAATTTTAAAAATATCGCAATGCTTTACAGTTAAAAGTGTGAACTTTTGTCAAATTATTTTATTTTAAATACAGTGTGAAACGAATTTTAGAAAAATAAATTTTACTATAACACGACGCAAAGTAAAATACCGATTTTCAAAATTCTAAAAAGGCGATTTTTGTGATTTATTTAAGACAGTGCCCTCGTTTAACTAGGCATAATTTAAATTATGGGCCACCAAAGTCAAAACTTATCGCAAAGAGGAAATCAAAAGACAGCACTTACCCGTAAATAATTTTTCGGCTATACGAAACATTTTGTGAAGTTGAAATATTGATAATTAATTTCGTATAGGGTTGACATGTATACCATATAAAACTATTCTAGAAAGAAACAGTTCTTAAAATGAAATATTTAGGGCGTGTTATTAAAATTCCCGAAAATCTTTTTATGTTTTTCGGGGTCCATAAATAAGGTAGCCTTATTTTTTATGTTTTTAAACAGCCGCGAAAATGGAAGAAAAATTACCAGCAAAATTAGTAGAGATATTTATAAGACGAAATTTTTTACTATGTTTCAACTCGTTATCGTATCACAAAGTAACGATAGTAAATATTTTTGATATTTATCCTTTCAAACCATCCAACGACAATAGCATCCTGAAGTTGTTCAACCATACATAATCATATGTATGTATGAGAGGTTAGTAAAACCTCTCATTCATAATTCATAATTCAGTGTGAATAGCTCTCTCATTGCTAACCACGTTAATTTCTCCTAACTATTTCTTCCACATGTTATTTTCATAGTTCTATTTATTTATCCGTAGGTATTGACGTGATTGATTAGATAAGATGTGGAACTTTACAACTGTGCGGCAGAGAGTGGCAACTACACAATGGCGTGTCACACGCGCACTGATTCATTATTCAGACGTGCTCGTTTGGCTCTTTCCATCCAGGGTTTGAATTCCTTCACAATATAATAAAATGTAGACTTTTGTCTCTCAAGAAAAAGTTCTTGAGAGACAACTGTATAATTGGAGAGTGTAATGGTAATTTATATATAACAAGATGTTTTATTCAAGGAATGATATTGTATTTGTATATTTTATTTAAATAGAACTATATTTCTAATACGTAAGTCAATTTCAAGTCATAGGCCACACTCACTCTTTCTTTGAAGTTTGTTTGCGGCGATAGAAGGACTCAGAAAGATAATTTGGAAAATTTGCTATCGTTCAGTGGTACAAACAAATTAGTAAATCCATGTTTCGAGATCTGCAATCTGATCTATTCCTTAGGTGAATAACCAACCAAAATATGACTAAAGCTACTGTTTTAGAGTTAGTGTGCATGGATTTGACACAGCGTAGTTACTGAAACTCTTAACTTATGCGTGTCAGGAAAGGTGTGTCAGACATTTACTTTCAAGCAAAGGCTTGTTTGTGTCTCCAAGCTTAAAAGCTATTTGTATGAAATATTTCTCTAACCATTTCGAAACCTTAAAATGACTCCAAGTATTAATGACTCACAAATTATTTCCTAATAGTATCGTTTGTAGAAGTCGCTTCATTTCAAGTTAGATGTTTTAGTAGATAAAAACTAACTAGATGTAAAAAAGTATCTAGATGTAATTTCGGTTAAAAAGTAACCGCAGGGTGAGATCTAGTTGAGAGGTTTAAGGTTGAAGACCCAATGGCTCAATGGTATCTCTAGCCTAGTACTGTATGAACCGGAAGAAGCGATAGCCGGGCGGTCTAGGACATTGGACTTCCCATAGACCTTGTATTCTGTTTCATAAGATCCTCGCACAAGCCCAGTGGTCCACGAGAACAAGCATAAAAATAGTAAAAAGGAGAGTCCTAGAGGAGTTGTTTAATACTTCAGTATTGCATATTTATTTATAGACACATTTGACTCACATTTGGATGAACTTATGATAATTTACTTACTTGGCTAATTTACGGTAAGAGTAAATCAGTAAAAAAATTTTTAGATTAAAAATAACTAATTATGGATACTAAAACTTTATATTAGGTTTATGTTTTGGTATTGGCCTAGATGAGAGAGAAAGGTTAAGAAGTGGGAGGTGAGAGGGTATGAATGGGAAGGAAGAGGTATAGATAAATAGTGAGTGGATTGAGAGGGGAAGGAGAAAGGAAGGAGGAAGGAAGGGAGAAACTTTGTGTGTTTTACTGAATAAACAGCCATCGTGTGAGGCAATGACTCCGAATAATCGACGATACATGTACCTGTTACGCACAGTACATGATAGGGTAGTTAACCATTGCTAATAATCTACAAACCAAAGCTCCTTACAAGGCGATAAATAAAAGTTAAAGGATGTTTTTCAAAATAAAAAATTTTAATTAGTTCAAACCATATTCTTTCTTTCAATCGATAAGACAGTAGTGCCATCAATTTAATTTCTAGGTCAGCGAAAAGAAAGGATGTGCAGTATGTATTTGTTTAGAGGTATGAAAGAAGAGTACCACTACATTTCAAGATCATAAAGCAGATCTCTTCCTCAGCTGAACGTTGGAAAATGTCTACTAAACTCGTATCTCCATCAAAAACTTTATATGATTAAAAATATACTTTAAAGAAGGAATTGTACCTAAGATTATTGTTTATTAATAAAGTATTAAATATTAATAATTATGTAGTACTAAAATGATAGTACATTTTATTTTATCACGTAAATATTGTACCTATTTTTATGGTTAGATAGCCAATCTAATATAAATACTAAGTTCTTATTGTAAGATATTGTTATCACTAAACATATTATACTAAATATTTTATTACTTTAATAGTATACAGTTTTTCATTAACAGTTCCAGTTTGAGTTTTATTTATTTCATTATTATAAGAAAATAAAATAATTTTACTACAGAGTTCATAAGTATGACATCTTAAAAATAAATCCAGATCAATTTGGTAATGTCAAAGCCCTAATATCTTAAAAATCTATAGCTGGGAGCCAACTGTCACAAGGGCAATATTTTTGAGTGTTGACTTGACAAATAGTACAGTTATTTTATCTGTTATCGTTACTGTTAATATTACGCTGTACTTGCTCTTCTCCTTATCATTACTGATGAGATCACCCCACAGGGCAGTAATCCATGAGAGCGGAGTGGGTAAGGGCAGGAGTACGTCAGACCACGTGTCGTATAGAGGCTTCGTTGAATTTTAAAGTATAATAGTCTACCGCTCATTTTATTCTCGAAACGTCCTGTGAACAGACGGACGGAAGGAAATCAGACAGAACTTTTGGCAGCCTCCTGAGTTTTAAGAAGCTTCAATAACGCTCAACCATATCCCATGGCTAGATATGCACCGCATTTAAACTCAGTGTCCATCTATCTTTTCTTTGTATACAATTTCGTGGATGCGATCTTTAAACTCTCCAGATGAATTCCATCTAAAGATACTTCGTTATGATAACGCAAATGCCATATAGGGACATAAACCATCATAAATCCTGATGTTACTTAATTTCCTCTAATTAATACTAAAGTTTATTACGGTTTGCTCTAAATTAAATTTGTGGTGACGATCTCACGCACAGACTTTTGTAGCCCAAGTGAGATTATTTATCAAACAATTTATATTATAAATATAAATTTATTAAACTCATTATGCTTAGAAACCAAATATTTTATTTAATAATATATTTTTAAAGACATCGAATATATTAATATATTTTTCTTAATTTTTATGAGGATAAATAATTTTATGAAACAATATAATGGTTCTTGTTTAATAAAATTATATTTTATATATAATTGTTATTCAATTGTGAGGATATGGTTTTACAATTATATATATAAGGATAAAATTTGTATAAATTTATCTTATACAAGATTTAAATTTATTTTTGTTAATTTTAATTTAATTTATTTTTGTTAAATTTATTTATATTAAAATTTAAATTTATTACATCCATTATATTATAAAATATTGTATCAAATATTGCATAATATACAATATTTTGATACAATATATGAGGCTGTACCCAAATACAACCTCAGATATTGTACAGTACCTGCTCCATTAATCGTTACTAGCAGTCAAAGGCAGTTTTCATACATTCTTAAATGACATATCAATCACCTTAGTAATAAGTAAAGATCAGTTGAACGTATTCTGGCGCTTTTAATGTACTTCGGAACATAGTGGATCCGTAGCTATCGAATGTCTCTTACTCTTTAATAGACCAACATTGGTGCTAAATCACTCATCCTCCCGTCAAACGGTTTTCGAAATAATGTACGGATTCATTCACTGAAACAGCTAATAAGACACCAAGATCTTTTAGAACCGTATCCATTTATTAATAAGATATAGAGTTATTTTAATTAAATAAATAAAATGTTACCATACATGGTTACACTATAATATTTTACAACCCATTTTAGGAATTATAGTAAAAAATTTGTACTATTGTAATCTACTGCCATGTTTTTGAAACACACTCCGATATAACAAATAAAAGAGTATTGTGTAGATAAACCTAGTTCATTGGTGGTCACTTAAATGGACCAAAACTGTTCCACTGTTCATCACCAGTATGCCTTTAATTACAAGGGCGTACTTATGGGACGCTTACCGCAAATTGGTATCAAGCCTTGTTCAACCACCGTGGCTCTCACTGTCATGGAACTAGCTTTGTAATAGAAGACCGTAGTTAATGACGGGCCAGGAGTAGATAAGTGACACGGGCATAAATTGCACCATCCAAAATCGTTACCTGCGTATAATATTTTTATTCTTAAAACAACCCTCTTTGCGTCAGTTACTCTGGAAAGTAGGTACACTGATCATATCCCAAAAAACACTTTTTGAGCGTTTATTTTATTTTTGTGTTTCTTTCAAATCAATGCCTTTAAAATCTGTCACCAATTCAAGATATTGAAATTTAAATTAATATGAATGAGTTATAAATTTAATACATTTACATTTGTATATATATATATATGTGTGTGTGTGTGTGTGTGTGTGTGTGTGTGTGTGTGTGTGTGTGTGTGTGTGTGTGTGTGTGTGTGTGTGTGTGTGTGTGTGTGTGTGTGTGTGTGTGTGTGTGTGTGTGTGTGTGTGTGTGTGTGTGTGTGTGTGTATTAAATACGTACATACTAAAATACTGCACGTAATAAAAAGTACTTGCTTAGCCGGGGCTCGAATTTTTACGATTCGATAATTTTGTATTTGGCCGTATCTGTCACATTTGCGTTTAGATAAACAAACTAACATATGATCGGAAGACCCAATACCTGTCAAATGGCTTTATTTACGTTATATTTGTACAAATAATTATGGCTATTACTGTATCTTATTATCTTATCGTATCTTATTATGAGATATATTTTTCAATTAGTAGATGAATATAGTAGCTTGGCAGCTATTTATTACAGATAATAACTTATTATAGTACTTGATCCTCTTGTTACACATTGTAATTTCAACACTAGATATCACTTAAAATAAAATAGTTTATTTCATATTGTTTTTATGTAAAATTTAAAAAATTCGAACTCGAATACAGTAAATAATAATATTAATTTATTATAAATTATTATAAACGACTTGGATTGTTGATCTTAATATTCCAGAGTATTAATATATAAATCATCAATAATACATCCAAGACGATATAAAATATTTTTTGATTAGTAAAGATCCTAGTGAATATTAAGTACAATGTATTAATAAAATTGTTAACTATTAAATATTATCTGGTTTGTCTAAAATAAAAATCACAGTTCTAAATGAAAACAATGTATTTATTTTTAACTGGCAAATTAATAAGTTCAACGTTTCAGAATTTTTATCACTCTATTTTCCACAAAGAATTGACAAACCTTTTAGTAAATTTAAAAATTCCTTTGGCAAGAAATAAAAATATTAATCAAATTATCAAACTAAAAATCAAAGCTCTCTTCTAAAATAAAATAATAAAGTTTTAAAATAAAATGAAATACCACTTGGAAATAATTAAAATAAAAATTTTCACTTCTAAGTTCACTCAAAATACAAAATAAAATTTCAACTTCTCTTTACACTATTTGAACCTTAACTTTCAAGTCTCTGCAATTCAGATTACAACTCTCTCTCTAACAATTATAAAGTTCAATTAATTTTCAATTAATAATTCACAATAAACAGTTCCAGTTAAATATTAATAAATTACTACTTTTTTCAAATCTCAATTAAAGTTATTATCAAAGTTCAATTTTAATTCACTTCTCTTGCAAGCATGAACCAAATGTAACTTGTATGATTCTATTATGCTCTATTGTTCTTCGAGAATAAGTTATTCAGATTGCTCTGTAGTTTCTATGAATTTAATTTTTTCCTATAAAAAAGACAACAAAATTAATTTAATATCAGATAAAGATGACTTTTTCAATAAAACGTACAATAAATTTGGTGCTTACCTCAAAATCACTCGCGGAAAAAAAAATTTAAGAAATACGGCGCACTGCAATTAACTTTACTCACGAAAATAACCAAAAGAAGGGCGAAAATTATGAGCGGGCGCCTAAATACTTCCCTTTCCAAGACATCCGTGGAGCTCTCTCATTGGTCCAGCTGTATCAAACCAGGAGAACAATACTCACAATAAGACACACACAATAAGTTCTAATCAATTCAAGGCAGTCAACCTGCCTTCCTAACAATTTAAAACTACCAGTGCTAACTTGCCAAAGGATTACATGTTCGATTTTACCCTGACATTTTCACAATCTAATCTAAAATTAAGTCCCAATATTTCGATCCCAAAATTTTTATTTAATTTAACTTTTAATTAAAAAAATAAATCAACGTAGCTTTAAAAACGCTACAATTATTAAGAAGACATTTAAAGGATATCAATATAAAAACGTTAGGTTAACAAAAATAACGTAAAATTGTATTAAAACATGAAATAAATTTTCTTTTTTATTATGCACAGGAAATCTAAGATATTTTACTTATAGTATCACGAAAACTCTTTACAAAAAGATAACTAGTAAAGCTAATTGAAGACGTGGTTAGATTTGTCCATACAAGAAGAGAACACAACTTAATCCTCTCTTGGAACTTGAAACTTTTTCAGAACACTAACTGGATTTCTTGTGTTCACATTAGCTTAACCTATACTTATATTCTTTTCTTTTCTCTCCTTTACTATCTTAGACATATTCTAACGGGTTTACGTATATTTTTGGGGGTTTTATTACTAAAACAAATCCCTAAAGAATCAATATTATTTAATGAATTAAAATGATTAATTACTCTTGTACAGTCTTAAAATGGGCATAATAACTTCTTACCTCACTTTAATTTAAAAACTTATAAAAAGTAAAATTATATTTTTAAAGTCACCAATGAATATTTGATTTCTTGTGTTCACATTCACTTAACCAATACTTCTATTCTTTTCTTTTTCTCTTTAAATGTTGGCCAGACCTACGTCCTAACGGGTTTAAGTATATTTTATAGGGTTTTGTTAATAAAAAAGCCCCAATGAACAATTAACTATCTAATTACTGATGATTAATTACTGTTCAACAGAAGGGTTCGACAATGTATATATTGACTACTTACACGACGTATATTTCAAACTTCATATAAACTAAATAAAATTTAAAATTTAACAATGAATAAAGTTATTAAGTACTGGACAGATATTAATGCAATAATTACAATGTAGTAACTATGTCACGAAATGCTCTGCTTCGATGTTAACGTAGTTAGCTCTAGTCTATATAGTGGTTATAGCAGCTACTAATAGGTGAGATTAGTCCAAGGCATTACCTGTCCTGATGGTCGATATAGTCACCTGCTACCTTGCTCCTGGTAATCCTCCCACCCTACATACCACCCCTCACCCCCTCATCAATTACAACAAATAATTTTTACTGTCCCTTACGGACAGATTAGGACAAAGATAGACTAATAGACTAACAGAACTTGAATTTAGTTTATAAATATCATTAGCTGAGCGTTTGTGAAGCTAATTACGAGAGGGGCGGGAAAAACGTCACTTCTGACTATCTGGCCTGAATTAAATTAAAACTCATTCCACATAGTTTGGTTTAACACTATGTGTGTCTGTAGGTCCACACGGTACATCAAGAACAAACTGACCTACAGACTTGAAGTTTTTGCACGGATATTCATTATTATCTAGGCAACACCTGTTACAATGATGGAGCCTGTCACTCCGTTGAAATTTGGCTGAGCGATACCAAACAATTTTACATTTCTCTCGTAAATGACAATGGTGTCAACGAAAGAATCACCGAACCAAAAACTTGTATTGTATTTATATAGACTGAGTATTAAAATTAGCAGACATGAAATTTTGCAGCACACCATCAGCGAAATCAGTGACGTGCTCTGTTATTAGCGAAACAGATTCTCTTATTAGTTATAGTGGAACATTTGATGAAGGGCTTATTGAGCTGGAGTGATAGCGTAAATATCCGTGATAACTCTAAGTACGTTAAACATAAGCGAAATTGCAGGTATACATGTTTGTTACATCAGACAAGTGAGTTTTTACATTTTAAAGGTTTACGATTCGGTAAATACTGTTAACCTCTTCATGTTTCAACTGCCAAATGATGTAGTCATAGAAATTAACGTAATAAACATGTACTGTTTATAACTGTAATATAATAATGTTATGTATAATAGCCTAATGTAAATTTAATAATTATGTTTTGGATTATGAGTTTCAGCTTTTGTAAGTATAAATTATATTCGTATTAAATAGTAGTTCGGTGTTATTCATACTAAGTAAAATATATTAAACATACTATTTGACCTTACCCAGAGACCACAACTAAAACACATCCTCTATTTCAAATAGTCTTAATTAGTTTTCTGTCGCATAACCATGCGTTTCTTAAGCAACCCTATGCTCTTCGTTTAGTATTAAAAATACGAGTTTACGTTACCTTTATAAAATGTTTAAACATACACTACTATTTAAGACTTTCTATAGAGAAATAAAAGACGAGGAGGCAAGAGATCTCCCTTACCAATTCGTGAATGACTTTGACTTGTTATAGGTGATATGTTTTGAGTAGCCTACATTAAACCATCAGGTCTTACACAAATTGTATTTTACCGTCATATACATCTTTGCTACATTATTGTATGAGTGATATATCCCATACTTGATCACTTGATAAAGTTATATATCTCATTTAAAATAACCTATGTCTCTACAAAAATGATGGTATTATATACATAAATTTCACCATAATCTGTAAATGGGCTTTAACTGATATTGGTGATATCTTCACGATTCTATATGTAGAAGTATGACTCATATAAAGAGCCAAGATTGTGGTTGTATGGAGATTTTCCTGGTACTCCTAAAAGTCCAATGTAAGTAATAAATAATGTACGAGTACTAATCATTAATGTCTTGTTAGTTTAATTGCGAAGTCTTTATAAGTAAAAAGTAAAGTCTCCTATGTTTCTTTTATGGATCATTAATCCTCTTAATCTCGTCCTAAGTTATACGTACTTACATATGATTTTATTTTCAATACCATGATAAAAAGTAAGCAGTAAAGATTTTCGTTTTTATAATAGCTATCGATGCGTTAATAAATAAATCGCCCATTTAAATTATAACAGAATAATAACATTGATATAATAAGCTAATTTACATAGTTAGATTTATCCTGTGTTTGATACGATTTATTACCAACAGTTTTATTGGCTGCTCATGGCATTAAATTAATAAACCAAAATTTGCTGTGTAAACAGATTAGTTTATTTACGGTTCATATATTGAACAAGAGTTTCAATGATTATCCAAATGGGATTTTAATGTCTACTATAATGTATCTTTAAAGGGAAGGTAAATGAATAAGTTTTGTAGTATTCCATTAATTTAACATATTCGAATCATATAATCGTAAACTAATAGATAGACAGTACATGTTTCGTAAACACATTGCAAAATACTGCACATGAATACCTCGTACGTTTTATGACATGCAAGTCCAAGTTATAAATTTTCTTAGTGTTTTTTTTGTCTTAATATTTTAATTTTAGTACTAATACTTCATCTTAATACTCCCTTTAGTGTAAGAAAATCAAATTTAAATTCACGAAAAAATCCCTGCTTGTAATAATTCAGGATCTAAAATAAATTTAATTCTAAAGAATCCAATATTTTTATTCGAGAATTATTTTAAAACTACTTACTAAAAGCAGCTTCTATTAAGAGACTAGAAAATGGGCTAGCATCGAGGCGGAAGTGGCGACAAGACACTCCACTTTTCTCTATTTCCGGTCCGACGAACTCTCTCATTGTGGTTTTTCTACCGCAGTCAATCTTTACTCAACTTCGGCAATTTAGCCTCACAAAACTTGAGTGCCTTTTATATATTGAAACCCTTAACGTATACATCGTTTCGAAAAAAATCTTAACAGAATGTGCTTATTCTTTAACAATAAATTAGAGTTGCTAATTTTCAAATTTGGGTGTGAGTGTTAATTTTGTGTATTATCCTTACTATGTTTTTTGCTGTCAGCTGATTGGATATCCGTGAATTTACATTTCTCCTATTATAATAACAATATTAAAATTTATAAAATATTTTATTTGCATTGCACTATATAGTTATGCATATGTCATTTTATGGAGTTTGTAATAGGTATAGAGACATAATTAACTGTGTCAGCCACAAAATTCATAAACTTTATCATTTATGACCTGTTACCACTTCCTTGCGGCGTCAGATTTCTATGTTTGTGAGGAATCTCCCTTATAACTTTGTCAATAACATATTTTTTGAAAATTTTGATGTAAAATGGCACTGACCGGCCTTCTTCCCACTAATATCACTCCAATTCCCGGAGTCAAGTCTGAGATATCGTCAGATCAAAAGAAAAATATAAAAGGCAAATACTATAATAATATAAACTATAAAAGGAATTTGACGTGGAGCAAAATTCAACATTTAAATTTAAAATGTGTTTTAATGTTTTACCCATTTTAATTATTATGACTCAACTAAAATAAAAAACACGTATTAAAATTATCTTCAAAATTATTAAATGAAATCACATACTAACATACAGAACATATTTTGAAATATACGTCTGTAATATCATGGACGAAACGGAATTTTATCTTTATGGCATGAAATTTTAAATATTTATATTATCATGAATAGTTTCATGTATGTCAAGAGTTTTGTCTGGTGATTAATAATATTTACGATTTTAGGTGCACATTTTCAATGGATTAATATTTGTGAAATATTGATTAACAGATACGACTTAATAGATTATTTTTGTTCTTATTAATATGCAATAACATAACGTAGTATCGCAGTAGAAAGAGCTGTTTCTTTATTTTATATAAACAAAGAAAAATTTTCTTAAGTATTTAGTTTCCTTTTAGTTTTTTAAATAATGCATAGAACCCAATGAAATGTTTATAATAATATAAATTGGAAATTTCGTAGTGAAAGTCTATTTGTTATAGATTTACTATTCTCTGTCGTATTCATTAACGTTTAATTTCGACACTAACGTTTTGTAGCATAACATGTAACATTCGCAATTGATTTTAAAAATGTATACATATAAATTGTTCCTAACATTTACAGAACACTTGGTGGACAATTAAGCTAAAAGTATTTTTTATGCTTTTTATTTTTTAGTGTGATTAAGGAAAGGATGCAAAAACAAACATGTCTGGAGTACTTATATAAATTATGAAGAAGCAAAGGGAAACCTAAAACTAATAGCCGTCCAAGAAGACGCCGCTGAGCAAACAAAATAAAGTGTGAAAGCGTATAAGCCTGGGGTGACATAAAGGATACACGCCTCATACACTGACTAGTCTTTCACAATACATACCTATACAAAATTTATGGGCATAGCATCAAGGATACCAATATTTTCATTATACGTCTACATTTTAAAACGTACGTTATATTGTAATATTCAAAGTAGTTTTATTTGTTTATATTACAAAAGAAATAATTTTCAACTTCCAAATTAGACAGCATATTCATTTAATTTAAAATTTTAAACTATATTATCCAACAATTAACAAATCTTTTAAATGAACCACGGCATTCACAATTGACAGGATAAAATTTTAGAAAAGCTAAATTGATTTGTATTTAAACAAATATATGGTTGGAAAAGATGTTGATACTATTAAAATGGCATGAAATTTATTAGCCTCTATCCTAACAATATAGGGTGTATTTAGTACTTTCTTTAGTTTCCGATACATTAGCAAATAAGCTTTTCTCGTTCAGTCGCAGTAAACTATGATAAATGGTAATGTAAACTTTAATTTAGAAGAAAGTTTGATTACTCTGTGATTCTTGGCAATGACATAAGGATATGTAATTTAGTACAGTAGTATCAAAATATTGTAAATATACTGTATACAATATGATTTTCAATGGCATAGAGGGCTGGATAACACCAAATCTGCCACTGTAGTAAGGTTAATTTTCATTTATTCATTCATTTGTACATAAACAGACTATTAAAATGTCAAAGATGAACATTTTGGTTCTGCCTCCTCAGTACCATTTGACGAAATATAAGCGTCAACATATATTTTAATTGCACCTTACTATTATGTACAAGTAATGCATCTTCTTAAAATCTAAATGATTTTGAAAAACCGTAACATATGCAATACTTAATATGGAGAACTGGTTCTGACTGGTCTAAGACGTTGAACTTCGGATTTTGTAAGAGGTAACGGAAGTGCAAATCCTGTCTGACACTGTAGCACTTTTCATTAGTACATACACCTTGTATTTATAACGTTAGAGCCAACAGAGTGCTAATCTATAATAAAGAGATCCCCGCATTGTCGAAATATCGCTCTATCTGAGAACGTATTTAGTATGATATCAAAAGTGCACTTAAAGGAAGAGGAGACTAGTATTGATAATAGTTTTTTGGTAATAAGGTTTTTATTTCAAGACAGATTACACACATGCCCCATTGCCTTTCTAATAAACTAGGTACATTAAAAGGGCTGAGCTGAGCTTTACAAAACTGGTGGAAAATTTTATTTTTGCCTGCCATATTTTGTGTTATATATGTTTATTATGGACTTAAAAACATGTATCATTACAAAATTGTTTTGATCACACTAGAAGCATTTTCTTTATGGTTTATTCTTCACTATTTTATTACCTTACAGGAATTATTTAGAAAAAGTATCAAACGCAATATAAGCGGTTGAAGTAAAAGATCGCATACCGTTTCCTAATAATGGGAAGCATATCTTTGTACCAGGATGGTGATATTTTAAGAGGGTGGAGGGGTAATATCAGTATATTAAAAGTCTGCCACTCCCACGGCTCGTATATCACGGTCATAGTCGCAGTTACCGAAGAGGTGGTATATTAATTTTCTGTAACGTCAAAATATTAGTTACAACAGCTTCATTTGGATTTATAACATTTTATATTTCTTAAATGTTTTGTTGTAACTTTACACCTTACGTAACTTTACATATTATTAGAACTTTCAATATGACCGTATATGAATATTTTGTATATTATTCTACTTCAATTACTTGGACATAATCCCCATATATATATTATCATTTAGCATAAAAACAGTGATATCATCAATCGAAAAGAATTAAAAGTCTTTGGGAGTATTTCGCACATTAAAATACGCAGTTGGTTACACTCCTTTTGGGATTGTCACGATGGTTGAAGTACAGCTTTAACCTAGTTCTGGAAATCTGTATGATTAGGGCTGTGTTTATGAATTACTATGGCTAGGAAATCAAAGTGATTTATGTATACTATTTATAGGAAGATTCTATTTTAAGGTCGTTTCATTTATACTTTGCTATTTCATATAAACAAATATAATACAACTATATATATATATATATATATATATATATATATAGTATATATATATATCTGTATACTTAAAGTTCTATTGGTATCAAATAGGAGACCCATTAGGACTTGTATAATCGATCACTAAAAACAAAGTAACTACCAATGGGGCAGTGCAGTGTGTACAGCGCTTATCGCACGTGAACTGATAAAACAACGTCTAGTGTGGCTGCTGCTTATATGAGTGACTGCCGAGCGATTCTGTCCTTGCAAGCAGCCCGCTTGCCCGGCCATTGCTGGTGGTTCAGAAGTCACCTTTTGTCTTTGGTCCCATGTTAAGCGTTAAAGAGCTTCTTAGCCTAACATTGGTTAGTAAAACAAAACACCCTTCACTTAACTATTCTTTTAATAAGTTGAAATTAATTGTGTAAACTATTTCCAAATTATTATGAAAACTCTGATTATGGGTGTAGCATTTACACATTTACATATATATGTGGAATCTAAAAAATACTTACCAAAACAGTCAGTACATACATAGATCTTAAAATTGTGCAGTAGCTTTCATGGAGATTATCAAAGTTGTCCAGCTAACCGCGTGGACAACTAAATTAATTAAATTATAATAATTAAATACTGTAAGTTTAGGCAATAATTTAATTATTGACAAACTAATTTATTAAAATAAAAAAATATATTTGCCTCACTTTGGAGAGCACTCTGCAGTCAGAAGCACACATGAAACAAGTGAAGCCAGTAATGCCAACTGATTACACATGTAAGTGGAGGAGTAGTTGAGCTTTGTCGTGATTGGCTAAAGCTCACCCAACTAGAATAAGAGCTAAGATTTTTTTATAAGATTAGGACCAATTAAAAATTACTTTATTTGGAGTTTTGTTTCAACAATCCTATTACAAAAATCGCTTTTAATGAATTATTGGACTGCGTAAGTTGGTCTCTTGGTAATTGGTCTTTTAATTTCATTTTTGTCTGATATGCTTTGACACGTATGTTGAGTAGAGTTATTTGTTTGTTCAACATATTTGTAGGGTTTGGTTCATATATTTTAATTATAATTTAATTTAGATTAAACTCTTCATTTTGCAAAACTAATATTTGGCCATAGGCACAACACTTCACATATTTACACTATATGTTTTAATCTAAAAGCTTCTCATTTCTAAATTTCTAAACTATTAAAAGAGTTAATCTTAACTTTCCTCGCCTCTGACGTCTTTATATTTATTCAGACAAAAATGACTCTTTGTTCCAGGAGTCAAGTCTGTGACAGCGTCACACTTCAGACGCCGCACTAAGAGGAAGGTGAACTGGAGCTAAACTCAACATTCGTAATGCATTTTTAGTTTATTCACTACATAGTTATAATAAATGTATTAATACTTATATTTATAAACCTTTAAATATTAAAATATTTTATTACTTACTAGTTTCAGGACTAAAGATATGATAACCGTTAACAATAAAAAATATGACTAAATTTTGTCCTTTATGAGCAAAAAGTGTTTTTATTAAGCTTTTAATATTATACTTTTTATTTAAAATTATACATTTTATCTGCTTTTTTCTCTGTTATACTAATATGGGTATCCCATATAAAATCATTTGATATTAAAAATAATAACTGATTGTAAAACGTCGTAAAACAATGACAACAAACAGCAAACTTGTAATAAAAATAAATATCCCCAACATCAATTTCCGGTCACGATAATCCCGTTCTTTACAGTATTTGCACGAGCCCTTAGGATATTAAAGTCCGAATATGATGGGGAGAGAGGTTAGCACTATAGTATTGTCTATTACAGAAGCTAATGTTCCAGATATATCGCCTCTATTAATTCCTGCTTTGGGCACTACGCGATGGTCACTTGTAGACTAAATCCCTCACTTACCTGACTTCAGTAGTAGTTGAATGATACTTTATATTTATCGGTCTCGTTAAGACCATACTTTGGAAATTGGCACAAATTTTATTTAATATTACTTATTGTTACAAAAGTCTTACACACCATAACATTAAAGACTTGGACCAAAATATGGAAACTTAGGTAGGCTTATGTACCCTTCCCCCTTCCTGACCATCGCCTTCTATGGCATTGTTCTAAATGACACGCCGCGAGGCCGCAGGAAGTGCCGACATTGATTTATCCTGTTACTATATTGATATATTGATGCCAACACTGTTCCTATTTCATAGATGTAGGAGTATGAATTACACTGTGTTTTCAAACTACAGCTGTGTTAACACTGTTCCTACTTTAGTATGTTTATAAATGTCTTTATTGCTTGTTATAATATATTATAAGATACGTTATTGCTTGTTGAAACTTCATCCTATTGCAAGGTAGATATAATTATACACACATACATATATACGTACACATACACCTCACGCCCCTTTCGCACGCACCCCTCCCCCCACACACATACATCGTTGCTATTATTGTTGCCATATTTCTTTAATTGTTCATAAAAATAGTGGTTATTTATTTATTGCTTGTTATCTTTAAATATATTATTGTTTGTTATACTGTATTATAAGATAATCTATTTCTTGTTGAATCGGATTTAAAATTTGTTGTAAAATGGTGTATGCAGTATATAAATAGATAAATAAGCATGGCATGGCGAACCGTTTGACTTCTCGTACTCGCGATTTGCGTTCTGTGCGGTTTCAATGGATTTGTTAATTTTTCCTTTAAACGGTTGTTGGATAGGAATCGTTTTAAATTTTTAGTGGCATTCTATTGCCGCAGGTTATAGGTTTGAAGAAAATTTCTTACACTTGATGAAGAAGGTACATTTCACTCCTCGAAAAGTTGTATTATACATTATGTAAAATAAAACTTTGATAAATGTTCGAAAGTTTATCATTGTTGGACTTCTATCGTCCAAAGTCAATAATTTACTTTAGACATAATGAGTGTAAGACATAATGTAGATAAAGACGCAAAAATGCTACCCTCTAATTCCACCAACTGTTCTCAAAGGACACAAAGGGATGGTCTATTAGCAAATATCTTAAGCTCTCTCATTAAGCTTAAAATAATACAAGGCTGATTAAGCAACCTAACACGAGAATCGCTTGTAAAGTATTTTTCTCACTATGTGAATTTATATGTAAAAATTATAATATAATTATGAGCACGAAGAAGTAAAATAAGTTTTGAGAAAATATTTTGCAAAATAGTACTAATGTGTTTTCTTAAATATATAGTAGTACACGACCCTCCAGCTGATTTTTTGTCTAATCCCATCTTTCTATATCTCCGACTCTATTTTTTAAAACGAAAAGGTTACTATATTTGAATATAACTATGTAGTAGTTATCATTATATACGAGTGCTACATTTTATCCATCATTTTTATAACATCATCAAAAAGAGTACTTGAATGGCATTTAAAGTATAAAAATTGTTTCAAAAAACGAATATGAGTTTGTTTATAGGTCAGTAGTGTTTAGTTTGTTTATAAAGTTTTACAGTTATATCAACCGATAGGATTAACTGTCTGAGTGTTGACAAAATGCTGATTTTATATATTTTTGTATATTTTGTTGTGGGTATACTATCTAATCCTCCATTTGTAACGAATATACACACACACACACACACACACACACACACACACAAATATAAATTACAGCTTTTATAGTTTTTATGAATGCCCCTCCCATTTCCCTCCCCATTACACCCTCTCCTTCAATTGTCATAATAAATTACGCGTTATTGCTATGTTATGGCTTATTGCATAATAATTAGCTTCTTCAATTATTTTTTTATAATTAATATAATGATTCAAGTATTAGATAGTTGAAGGCCTTATAACAGAAATAACAAGATGACGAAATAATCGTTACTATAGTTTTATAACATGCTGCCAACTTTTTAATAAATTAAGTTATTTTTATGAGCTAATTTATTTTGCATTGTTTATATAGGTTTTGTTATTGTAATTAGATAAATGTTTTAAGTTTTACACGGTTTTTCAAATTCTTTTGCATTTGATACAGGTAACTGTGTTAGACGACTTCCCACGTGTTTAATACCTAATATGATCACTGCACTCACTTTTTGTTTTGCCAAATTAACTTTCTCCACAGCTATATAGAAAATAGTAGACTCCCGATGTACGAGTACACAGTGGGTTTATGTACTTACCTGTTCTAAACAGCCCTCTTAACCGGCTTTAATATTAATTGGTTACAAATTTTTTACACCTTCCCTATATTTTGTGTGTTGGGTGGATATAACATCTTTTCTGCTAGAATGAAAAACTTTCTTGTGCCGAATTTTAATTGTATTGTACAATAATTTTAAATCATTTAATACTTTGCTATAAAATATTAAAATAGAGTTGTCTCTGCTCGACGTAACAGAGCGTCCATATATCGTTGTATTTTTTTCAAATACGATAACGATATCGATTCCAACCCCAACAATATACATTACTCCTATATTTTTACCCCACCCCATCTTACCGTTGCGTTCCTATTGGCTTTGTTTCAGATTGGGCTACTACACTATATTACAGTAAATGCCGACATTGAGTACCTCGGAATTGATTTACCTTCGTTAGTTCCAGTTTGACGGGTTTGTGTTCTTGGCTCCTGTAAGGTCACATTGCTTGCGTTCATTCTGTTCAGTCTGGACTTCATGCAATTAGTCAGGTATCACTTGTTAATTAAACTTTGAGTGGTATTCACGTGCAATATTTTATATTTTCAATACCTTTAGTGCATTTCTCATCTGAAGACAAAGGTAACTTCCGATCCTCACAACGCAGTATTATAGTATTTAGTAACATATATCGATAGCAAATATCCGAAAACAATTTGTCTTATCTAAACATATTCCATCACCAATACAAACTTTCAACAAATTCAATGTTGTTCGCTCATGTATTCTAATTAATTCAGTTAAAGCTAATTCGAAATTAACTTTCTCATTACTAAACACCTGTATAACCCCTATATATATTTCTTCTGCATTTTATTTTAATAGTTCTATTTATTTATCCGTAGGTATTAACGTGATTGATTAGATAAGATGTGGAGCTTTACATCTGTGCGGCAGGGTGTGGCGACTACACAATGGCGTATCACGCGCGCGTTGATTCATTATTTAGACGTACTCGTTTGGCTATTTTCATTTAGGGTTTAAATGCCTTCACAATAAAAAGAAATGTAGACCTTTTTCTAGAGAGACAGCTGCATAATTTGAGAGTGTAATGGTAATTTATATATAACAAGACGTTTTATTCAAAGATTGATATTGTATTTGTATAGTTTATTAAAATAGAACTATATGGTACTAATACCAAAGCCAATTTTATGTTATAGGCTGCCCTCATTCTTTATTTGAAGTTTGTTTGTGACAATGGGATGATTACGAGAGAAACAAGGCATTTTCCAAAATTTGCCATCGTTCGGTGGTACAAACACATCTGAATCTCTATGTTTTGAGATCTAAAATCTTATCTTTCCTCAGGTGAATAACTAAAGCTATGATTTCACAGCTTGAGCCCATGGAGTTGACACAAAGCATGGTTATGGTGATTCATAATTTAGGCTTGTCAGGAAAAGTGTGTCAGAAGTTTAACGTCTAGCAAAGGCTTGTTTGAGTCTGCAAGCTTAAAAGCCAATTGTATAAAAGCTTTCTAAAGTTTTAATTCTTACAATTACTCCAAATATTACTGACCCATAAGATTTCACACAAAATACTTCCTTACAATCCCGTTAGTAGAAATCGCTACATTCCATTTCAACTTTTTTAGTAGAAAACGACACGAATACAGATATAAGTTTCGGAGAGGCAGTGACTGCAGAGTCAGGTCTAATTAAGATAGGTTTAAGGTTGGAAAAACACATCAAGTTTTCAATGGTATTGAAACCTAGTACTGTACCAACTGGGAAAAACGACACTTACCTTAAACCTTCTACTGTATCGACTCTCCACTATATTCAGTTTCATAAGATCCTCGCACAGGCCAGTGAACCATGAGAACGGGCAGAAAACAGATACAAAGGAGATCGGCCACGCGTATTGTTATAAAATATTCTCACTATTTTGTTTATTAAGATTCTGAAATTTCATCCGTTTGGTAAGAGGACTACTGAGACGAGCTAAATACGTATCTATTGCGTAATATTTGACTCAAATTTAGATCTACAAAAGAGTAAACCCGAAAAATATCGTAAGATTAAAAATCTTACCATAACTTTATATTGGGTTTATGTAATAAAAATAGCCTAGATGACAGAGCAAGGTTGTAAAACGAGGAGGGGAGAGATTGAATATGGGAAGGAAGAGATATAGATGACGAGTGTGTGGATTGAGGAGTGAAAGGGGGAGGAAGGGAGAAAGCGTGTGTGTGTGTGTTTTACTGAATGTACAGCCCATCATGTGAAGCAATGGCTCAGAATAATTGACCTTACAAGTACCTGTTACCCACAATACATGATAGGCTAGTAAACCAGTGCTAATAATCTACAAACCAAAGCTCCGTATTAGGCGATAAATAGATGTTAAAGGATGTTTTTTAACATTAAAAACTTACATGAATACATTCCATATCCTTTCTTTCAATCGATATAACAGAAGTACCCTCAGTTTATTTTGTAGGTCAGTGAAAAATAAAGGATATGCGGTATGTTTTTGTTCAGAGGTATAAATAAAGAGTACCACTACATTTCAAAATCTTGAAACTGACCTCTTCTTCAGATCTACGTTGGAAAATGTCCACAACAATCATTAGCCTACTACACGAAAACTCCATCAAAAGGATTTTAGCCGAAAATATTGTCTATTGATAAGATATTCTAGATTATTAATTTGTTAGCACTGAAATATTAGTACATTCTATTTTACTACGTAAACATTGTACTTGAATTTATGATCAGAGGGCCAACCTAATGTTAATATGTTCTTAGTGTAAGACATTGTTAATAATAAACACGTTGTATTAAATATTTTCTTTCGTTTAATATTAAAATTTTTCATTAAAATAACCAGTTCTAATTTTATTTTATTTTATAATTATACGAAAAAACTATTTTGTAATTTTTTGTTTTATTTTTTCTTTATTGTATAATTTTACTACAGAATCCAGAAATATGACATGGTTCTAATAAATCCAGTGTAATTTGGTAATGATCAAGCGTTGATATTTTTAAAGCCTTTCGGCGGGAGCCTATGGTCGCGAGGTCAACATGTTGGAGTCTGGACTTGACATGTAGCGCAGTTATTTTAAACGTTATCATTACTGTTAATACTGCGCTTTACCTGCTCTTCTCCTTATCCTAACTCATGAGATCGTCGCGCAGTAACCCATGCCAGCGGAGAGGGTAAGGCCAAGAATAAGTTGACCACGTGTCGCATAACAGGCTTTTTGAAGTTTAAAATTTAATAGTCCGCAGCTAATTTTGTTCTCCAGATGTCCTGTGAACAGACGGACGGTAGGAAATCAGACAGAACTTTTGGTAGCCTCCTGAGTTTTAAAAATGTTCAATAACGCTCAGCCAAATCCCATCGCTAGATATGCACTGCCTTTTCAAATCATTAAACAACTATCTTTTTATGTATACAAATTTCTTAGATGCGATCGATAAAACCTCCAGCTGATTGCCTTCTCTAGATATTATGTTATGATAAATCTTACTCAAATACCATAGCGGGTCATGCACCATCGTCAAACTCGATGCTACAGTACTTACGTAGAAATGAACTTATACAAAATGTCTATAAGTCAAATTGTTTTTGAGCTATTGTGTGAATATACATTCAGGCAAAGTTAGAAGATATATCTTGCATTTCTCTGATTGTTAGCTTTCACCAATTTACATAAAAAAGTTATAAATAACAACTATGTAACTAATGTATACTAATACTAGTGGTTACCCGCCTCTTCGCACGTTAATTTTTAATAAACATATTCCTAGTAGTGAAAGGCAGTTATCATATAATATTAAATGATATACCAAACACCCCAGTGATAAGTGATAGTCACTTAAGATTTCTGGCGCTTTTTTATGTTACTCTGGTATAAAGATTACTAAATCCGTATCTATCGAACGAGTTTTAATCTTCAATAAACCAACATTGGTGCTAAATGTACGGACTCATTCACTGAAAAATACAACTACACACCAAGATCTTTTTAGAACCATGTCCATGGGTTAATACGCGTAACATACATGATTATTTAATTTTCATAACATTAAATTTTACCATACATGGTAGCTTTTTAATATTTTACAACACATTTTTTGAAATTATAGTTAGAGTTTAATACTAATATAATCTGCTACCATGCTCTTGAAAAACACTGCGATACAACAAATAAAACAGTACTTTTATAATTACGCCTAGTTCTATAACAGGCACTTCAATGTTCCAAAACTGATCCAGTGTTCATCACCAGTATGCCTATCATTACAAGGGCGTACTTCTGAAACGCTTATCGCAAATTGGTATCAAGCCTTGCTCAACCAACGTGGCTCTCACTGTCATGGAACAAACTTTGTAATGGAAGACCGCAGTTAATGAAGCGGGCCAGGAGTAGATGAGTGGCACAAAGAGAGATTGCAATGTGCAAAATCGTTAACTGCGTATATTACTTCATTATAAAAAAACCCCTCTTTGCATATTATACTCTTAAAAGTACACTAATCATATCCTCAAGAACAATTTTTTAAGCGGTTATGCATAAATGTTTAGGAAAAAGTATATTATTTTTATTTCTCTTAATCAAATGCCTTTAAATTTGCTACCAATCCAAGCCATTCAAGTGAAAATGTAGGTGAGTTATTTATATATAAAACACATTCTTATACATGTATATATCTCACGCAAGTTATAAAAGAACAATGCATACTAAATGAGTTGCAAAATTATAGGTAATAGAAGTATTGCACATCAATTACTGTTAATTAGTATACAAATTCTACAATTCTATTACTATGAGATATTTTTAATTAGTAGATGAATAGACTAGCTTGGCTGCTGTTTTTTTTTATTACACATAATATCTACAACACTAAATACTAGTTCAACTAAAGGAGTTTTTTTCAAATTGTGCTTTACATAAAACTTTTAAAGTTTTAACTCAATTAAATTAAATAATAATATTAATTTATTACAATTATATAAGAAGATATTTAAAGGATATCAAAATATGAACGTTAGTTTAACAAAAATAACGTAAAGTTATATTAAAACATAAAATAAATGTTCATTTTTATCAATGAAAGGAAATCTAAGATATTTTGCTTATGGTAACACCAAAATAATCTTTTTACAAGAAGATAAGTAGTAAAGCCATTTGAACACGTGGGTAGATTTGTCCCATACAAGAAGAGAACACAACTTAATCCTCTCTCGGAACTTGGAACTTTTTCAGTTCACTAACTGGATTTCTTGTGTTCACGTTCCTTAACCTATCCTTCAATTTTTTTTTTTTTCATTTTCTCTCTTTAACTGTTAGCCAGACTTAGATTCTTTTAACTATATTTTTTTAGTATATTAATTAAAAAATCCCCAAAGCAACAATTATTTAATGAATTAAAATGATCAATTACTCTTGTAAAGAAGAGTTTTAAAATGTGCATAATAACTACTTACCTCACTTTAATTTAGAACTTTATACAAAGTGAAATTATATTTTAAAGTCATCAATAAAGGCTGGACAGTGCCTTTCTTAGATATCGGAACTTTATGAGGAAAAATTTACTTATTCGTAACGCACACGAATAAGTAAGCGTTAAACTAAGAGGTATTTACAACAAAACATACCCTTTTATGATTTACTATGAAATAGAATAACTAAATAAGCATAATTAATAACAGAGTACTGAAAATTACCCACGAAATACAGTTCCTGTTACAGTATAATAAATTTTTTTAAATTGTTTCGATATATAGTTACAATATAAGTTATATTAGCTGTTCCTTTTTCTTGAAAACAGAATAGGGATAACCTCTAAGGAATACTCTAAGGAATAAAGATATCCTTCTAACTAATTGTGATAAATAGTTTTTAAATTTAAAACTAGTCATTCAACTTGACTTTATAAACATTGAAAACGTGGTCTTCATTTCATTATGACCTTTTATTATAGAAATAGCCTAGAAGTAATTCAATAATCACAACGTAGTAACTATGTCACGAAATGCTCTGATTGGATGTTAAACGTAGTTAGCTCTAGTCTATATAGTGTGTATAACAGCTACTAATAGGTGAGATTATTCCAAGGCATTACCTGTCCTGATGGTCGATATGGTCACCTGCTACCTGCTCCTACTACTCCTGGTTCTCCCTCCCTACCCTAAAACTCGCCATTAACTACAAATCAATGTTATTATTGCTTCTAACCCAATATACTGATAGGGCTTGAATTTAGTTTGTAGATTTTATCGGCTGAGGGGCTGGAAAATCCTCACTCTTGTCTGACTTACCTAAATACATTAAACCTATTTCATATAAATATTTGTTTAACAAACCAGATATGTCGAGAAAACACTGACCTGCACATTTGAAATTTCCGCACGAATCTTCAATTCTATCTAGGCAACACCGAGTTTGATGACGGATCCTACCAATTTATGGGATTTGGCTTGGCTTTAGTGAACATGTTTACATTGGTCTTATGGAAACCAATGATAGTAACGAGATAATCGCATAAATAAGAAAATTATGAACAAAATGATGATTTAAATGAGCAGATGACTTGAAAATGTGCACTCATACTCAGCGAAATCTGTTACGAGAGATAGGTCTTACGAAAGTATTCCTAACCTGTTATTAGTAATAGTAATATATATATATATATATATATAATATATATATATATAAGAATTTCATGATAAGAAATTGTTGGTTTATATGTATGTATGTATATATATACATACATACATATAAACCAACAATTTCTTATCATGAATTCCAATAACTAAAACTTCAGAAGCATAGTTTGTATTTTTAAACATCCAGTTATAAAAAAGTAGTACTTAAAGTTAAAGAAGTTTCAGCCTTATTTTTGGACCTATACAAGCTCGTAAAAATTTGATATTTCTTCTAAAAAGTACGTTTAAGTTAATGTAACAACTATTTGCAAATTCTCTTTAGTACCGCCTATATTAAGACACTACACATTTCAATATACAGGGTGTCCAATAAAGTCCCGGGTCAGTTTAAATATTTTTCAAAGTATATTTAAAATAGAGCTACAAAACCTTACACAAAGTTACTGGGACGTAAAAATCTATTTTATCACACATTCAGTGATCCGCTACTTCTTCAGGGGGGCGGCCCGCCAGGAGTCAGAATTAAAATCTTAAATGTAAGCATAGGTTGATATGCATATCAAATAAAAGGTCTTTATTAGTAGAGTACAGAGCCGAAAACCCGACCTCAAACGGGATAACCGAGTCAAAAATGACAGCCGTTCAAAGTATGGCTTTGAATTTACACACTTAGGTTAATGTAAAAAATAAACTGATGAGCCTTTTTGATTTTTAAACTTTACTAACCCAAAACTCCGATCCCTCTCAGAAATAACGAAACTTATTATTCTACAACAAACAATTAATTGTTTTAACAGTTTTTGGGTTTATATACTTGAAATTGTGCGAACCGGTGTGTATGCTTTTATTATTAAAACAGTGTTATAAAAACTAATGTAAGAATAAACATATAAATGTATTTTCTGTCAAGAATTGAACAAGAAAAGATTTATATGTAGACTTTAACGTTGCCTTTATATGTAAACTCCACAAGAATGTGTTTCGTGATAACTACTTCTTTGTATGATTTTACCTGTTGTCTATCAGTTCACAGCAGGCCGTCTCGAGAATTAAATTAAATAGATACGAAATTTTGCATGCAACCTCAGAATAGCTTGTTAGAACACGTGGTGTGACATATTAAGGTTTAGGGAAAATTTCATTTTGTAACATATTGCATTGTGTGCATAACCCTATAAGTAGCAGTGATTCGTGTCATGTGGCCAAAATCCCAATACAAAAACAACTATATTCCATCATACGCCAGATTATAAGTGGTACAAAGCACACGTTTGGACGTCTCCAGTCATTCCATTCTGTACGGAAGGTCTATTGTGTTTTCGTAAGTAACTTTACTCCTGATTCTACGTATGATGTTACTACGTCATTATATTAATTAATAAAGTGTTAGTTCTAAATACTAACATTTAAACTCTGAGGTGAATTGTAAAACTTAATTATAAACCATACTTACTTTACATTTGAAGTTATTAAGTGCGCAACTTACTTATCCTATAAAAACTCTACTTCACATTTAGTACATAGGAATTAACTTAATCATGTTTTTTTTTTTGTTTTATATGCGGGTATTTAAAAATAATTATATATGGGAAAATATTTAAAATGTTACTTATTGTATCCATGTACATTCTTTTAATCGATTTATGTATCAAACTTTAATCCTTTGAATGACATAAACATAACCGGTCATAAAGATTCATAGCATTAAAAAATATTCATCATGTTTTTCGAGTTTTTAATTATTGACTTGATTTGGGAGCATATCTAATATTTTTGCATTGACGGTTATTTGGGGATTGAATGTTAGAAAGCTGCAAGTATGTAATAAAACATTTTAAGGGGAGATGTACGCCCATAAGCCGCCCATGTTAAATTGTATAACTTTATGTTCCTTTTCTGAAGGAACTGCTTTTACATATCTCAATGAAACTTTTACCACTTATACAATACATTACTATAAACAACCCCTACCACCTTTAAACTTTTGTGTTAAAAAATAAATTTTTTATGACATTTAATAAATTGCAAAATTTTTTAATATATTTTTTTACTATAATATAAATTTGCTAGTGGTTGTGTGTATATGTACATAAATCATACATAAAAAATTCCACAAAGATTGGGCAAATGGTTCCTGAGAAAAAGGAACATTTGTATGAAAAATGTCAACTTTCGGGAAATCGCAAAAACATTAGCCTACTATAAAAATTACTTTACTCTCAGAACATTCCGGCTTCATAATCTGGCTCCTTTTCATTTTCCTCATCCAGCAGCTTCTTTCTTATCATTCTAGTCCTCTTCCTGGCTTGTTTTGTCCTCTTCTTTAGCTGCTATTTCAGATTTTTGGATTCGGTTGATATCAACAGCGCGCAGAGTTTTTGCACAGTTTTTACCTACTTTGATACCAATGCCCTCCAAAACCTGCAGTCTACCTTTATTTCCCTCATTGAATGTTAACCAAAGCATCTAGTGTTCCAAATTCAACCATGAAGACATATTTTTAGAAGGTCTGGATTGTGGACAAGTGCCTGAATGTTGGCTTGATAGCTTCTATCACAGCTTTGTCTACAGATTTTTTATTGATGATTAGACTTTGTTTTCTTTAGCACATTGCTTGTACTTACACCAAGATGACTCATCGCAATGACTATGTTATGGCATTTCATCTGTGGATGCTTTGTGGAAAAATATAGCCCAAACATTCCTTTCTCATCTTTTCCAAATCATTTGTATAACGTCTAATAGCAAGGCCATAGTAATTTTTTGAAGGGAACTATGGCAGCATCTGTTAGTCTTCCTTTCTTTCCACCGATTTTCAACCCGTCCACTCAAAGTTTGGCCTTTTTAAATCTCGCCGTAATTTTTCTAAGGCGACCCCCCATCCTCTTTTGAACATGTCCCATACATTCAAGTTTTTCAATGGTAAAGTCTCCATATGGTTTAGAGGTAACCACTGACTGAAACCCCTTGGAGTCACCATCACCCATGTAATACTTGTATTTCACATTACGAGTCCTTTCTGACCGAGCAAACACTTTCAAAGCGCCTTCAACTTCCATAGTATCCACTTGAACCTGCAAATTTTTTATTACAAAAAATGGTTTTTTGCCTTTCCTTTGCTTTTTTTACATGTGTGACAGTACTTAGTAAGTACCTCAACATCTAAAATTTTACTTGTGTCGAAGCTTGGTCACGGAAACAACGCCATTCAGCGATGAAAATCCTCTGTCCTCTGCCAAGTTCCGTCTATTCCTACGCTTATATCACGACTAGTAATTCCATCCTCTTTTTGTATTGAATTCCACTGCCTCTTCAGTAGCTTTTATCATAGATGCTTCTGCAACTTACTCCAGAGAATTGATAAACAATGGGTTATACCGTTCAAATCTTTGTGGTGACAAATCAAGCATACCGAAAAGTGTCCTACCAGAAACAGAGCCCTTGCCACTCGATCTCAAGCCATACACCAGACTTTATATTTATCTCAAATAAACCTTCAGTTTTATTTGAAGACCAACATTTCATGTCTAAAATTATATTCACTGCAAACAACACTAAGTTTGCAAGCTAGGCCTTGTCTTGCCCCTTCATCCTCTTTTTACCGTCAAAGTTCCTTCCGGTTTACAATATTTACAAACTGTAGCACTTACTAACATATTAGATAATATGCTAATACTAACAATAACATTGTTATACCCAGAATCTCCAGTATTATCATCAATCTCTGCAATTTTCCTACTTGATGCTGAAGGTGGAGTAGGCCTACTTGAGCTACAGGGACTAGGGCTAACCAAAACATTAGGCAATTCACTATTAGACTCACCTAGGCCTATAGATGATATAGTAGATTTGTACTGGTTTCCTGTAAAATTCCTTTTTCTTACACAGTTTTATTTGTTCTATGCATTATTTCTCTATAGAAATATAACAAAAAACGCAACTACTTTACTAATCACAATTCACAATACTGAGTTGTTTTGTAAACAAAACAAAATACAAAAATAACCAAATGACAACTGTCAAATAAACAAAGTAATAACAGGTTAGCCAACACAACAATATGATAACATTAGCAGTACGGTTGTGTGTATGTATAATTGTGCAACTTGCACTAACTGGATTGTTCAATCTTGCATGGCAACTATTACAGTGTTTATTTTATTCCTGCTGGCAGCGATCAGTCATTTTCAAAACTTTTTTATTGTTAACAAGTAACGCCCAAATATGCATGTATTATATATCACTGAACTTGGAAAACTCCATACTTTAAGAAAAAATTATATAAACATTTTTGATTTTTTTACGATTTAGGCGTACATCTCCCCTTAAATTGTACTTCATATCCCAAAAAAATATGCTGTCATAATTATTTAACATTTTTATAGAAATGTGCAATTTGGGTTTCATTATTTAACTACCTATTCTTTGGTTGGTCACTTCTTTTTTAAGAGTTACTGAGTTTGTTTCAATTATGCGCTACTTAATTAGGTATTAAGTATATTACGGATGAATATTTTTAAGCTAATGTCTTACTGATGTTGTTATTTTAAATTTTAAACATTTTCTCAAAAATTTGAAATCAGATT